>NC_051184.2:117720298-117817665 GCF_013339695.2 Rhipicephalus sanguineus
TACGTGGTTTTGCCTGCGTTACACCAGGCGAACGCGACAGCATTATGGCAGCCCGGGCCCTAAAGTCCTCCGCACTTATCATAAGGTTCGAAACAGTAGGCGCAAAGAAGACGCGGACGAAAAGGGAGACAGACAACAGGGCGCCACTGCCAACAATGTTTATTCCAAGAAATAACGGGTGCTATATATGCAGACGTGTTGTCACGCTTGATTGCTGCGCAGTCGCATTCAGATAGCGACACTTTCTGAGATACGAAGGCCACACTCACGCAACGATCACCGGCATCAATATTTCTTTTTGCTTCAATATTATTCATCTTTCACTTGTCTCGACTTTTGGCAATCACCGAGCATGCGCGAAAATTCCGGTACACACTTGCAATCTCCGCAATGTATTGCCAGGTGACCCTCTCTGCCATTCCTAACATTGTTGCAATGCTGTCTGATCCTATCGTTTAAGCACTGCTCAGTTGGGCCTACGTACTTTTTGCCACAAGACAGGGGAATATCGCAGACCACGCCAACCTGGCATTCGACATATTTACTTTCTTGGTTATGGTACAGGCTGGTGCTTTACGGAGGCAAGGATTCGTCATTTTGAAAAGTTTAGACATTTTCAAAGGTGCAGAGAAGATAACCTTTACATCTGCTCGCTTAGCAATCTTCTTCAAGTTGTGCGTCATGCGATGAAGGTGTAGGGTATCACAGCCACCTTTTCTTTTACACGAGGTGGCTCTTGGTCCACTTGGCCAGTGCGCGATTTTGTCAAGATTCTTTCAGGCACTGAAACCAGTACAACTTGCGGAAAGCGTGCCTCTTCCAGGCGGTGTACCTGCTTGCCAAAACTCTCTGCTACACGATGGGGACAGGATTTCTTGAAAACGTTAAGCAAGCAGAGGTTGGCGATACTACGCTTAACAAGCTTAGAATGACAGGAACTAAAGTGTAGCAGTGGTTTATTCACCCGAGGCTCGTACTGCCAGCAGACATGGTTAGTCTCGAAAAAAATCGCATATCTAAAAACCTTATGGATGAATCAACCGAATGTTGGTGAGTCACTTCAATTGGAGATAAAATGTGCCTACAAGTTGTCAAGGTGTTGCTAACGGCTAGGTCGGCGTCAATGGAGGTCTAGTCAATAAAAACTAAAAAGTCATCGACGAACCTAAAAACTTTGGTAACGCCACTACCCTCGATGAGAATGGCGATAGATCTGTTTGCATGAGCTAAAAAATGCAATACTAACAAGCCCAGTTGCTCACTCTCATATCATCAAGGCGCTCTAACAACAAGAGGAAGATGACTTCTCCTTGGCGCGAGCGAGCGCTCAATATGCTACAGATGGCTGTGCTATTCGTGGTTTTGCCCGCATTACACCAAGCTACGACAGCATACGGTAACAGCATCCACCAGCCGGGGCCCCTAAAGCGCTCCTCACTTAAAAAAAAAAAGAAAACAGATATAACGCAGTCCGACTGAAAATTGGGCGAGATAGTGGCGCTTCATTACCCTGTGCTAATATCAAATCTTGAACTTCGATGCGAATTAGAATATTGAAAAGAAGTACGGACCGAATCGAATGTATTGGATAACGAATACAGTCAAACCTACTATATCGAACTCGGGTAAATTGAATTATCCTTTATATCGAACAATTTTCGAACACAACAATGTTTTTTTAACGTCAATATACAGGAAAATTCACGGCTACATAGAAAAAAATTTGCAGTGGCTTAGCTCGGCTATGCCAGGATATACGTAGCGTTAGCAAAGGTTCAGCCAATTATTCTTAGCTTTCCAGATTGTCTAGGATTATTAGCCTCTTCTGTTCATTCTTCGTACGCTGAACCGCTAATTGCCAGGCAACTACTTCGGGATCCGATGAGATAAGCTTCTCGGCTCTTCCGTGCCGTCGAGCGGCATTCGCGCTCTCCTTCTCCATGGTGTTACTCACCTGCAAACGCCAGTCAGAGGCGCTATCAAGCGGCCCCAGCGCAGTGTCAGACGGCGACTGCGCAGCGAAGGCGAATAGCTGCGCGCGCGCCGGCGCCACTGTGTCTATGGCTGCGACGTCACTCCTCTCGAATGCGGTGCAGACCAGCAGCGGCGAGCCGCGCTCGGCGGTGTCGGAGAGCGCGTGAGATGCCAGCTCCGGTGACCCAGCTGTGTGACATCACTGGCTCATCACGTGGCTCACCAGCGACGTGCTGGAGAACTTCTTCAACGTAAGAAGCAATAGACTTTTTTTAGCGTTAGCGCAACAGTGGGAGCGTTACCGTGCCGCAAACATTTGTTGTGGACAGCGCGTTTTAATTTACCGGGATAGCGTTTACGTGTCCAAGCTTGGGCGGTGGCGTCACCTAGCGGAGAATGAATGCGTTGAAAAAAGTGAAAATAAAAATACTGAGAATGCTCGCCTGTATCCCCGCACGCAAAAATATTACTACATTTTCTAGTAACGATAACGGTAAATAAGTATGAAACACACACCAAAACCGAAAAATTTTTATGTAGCAGATTAGTTTACACCGATCTTTTAGTTAGGCTTAGGGACGTTCGAAATGTGAAGCGATATCAAAGACTACGCTAAGTTATCCGTAATACTCGGTCGTCGAAGCTGCCTGAAGGCAAGTGAAGCCATTTTACAGAGTTGTTTGCTACAAAAAATGTGGATCCGTCCACATCAACACTAAATTCAGTTCGAAGCGGGCGCCCAAAACTGCCGGCATGTTTTACGTACACTACGTTAACCACGAAAACACGGTAACGCTAAATCTGAAAAATAGCGTGCGTACGGCAAACGCTACGGGTCGTTTAGCATACTGCGCATGCGCATTTCGATTCCGCTATTCCACTAAGCCCGCTAAAATATAATTGTCTAATGACAGTGGAATGGAGGCTGCAGTTGTGCGAGTGGGAGTTTGCTGTATACCTGCTTACATTTTTTTTTTTCAGGCCATTCACGCAAAAGGAGCCCCGCTTACAAACTACTGGTGCTTCATCGACGGCACTGCAAGAGCGATATGCGGACCAACAAGACAACAACAACTGCACATCAGTGGACACAAGAGGTTCCATGGCCTCAAGTACCAGCCATAATGTGCCTGAATGGCATCATTTGCGAATTAGATGGGTGTTACCCAGGCACCAAGCATGATGCTGGTGAGTAAACAGAGGTGTCGAGAGCCTGCAAGGGCCTCTCGCCCATTCTGCTGCTACTTTCATTTCGTCACCCTGTCTGCAATAACTGTTTGGAACCTGGCATAGTGGAAGGGCTGGTGCTAAGGCAGAATGTAAATTCACTTTTTTCAGGCCACTTCGGGAACAGCCAGGACTATGCGAAGCCTGACAAACTTGCGCAGGGCCGTCACCATTGCCTTTACGGGTACCCTGCCTACATATTCAGCCACTTTTACTGAAGCCATAAGGTGGCGCGTATTTATCACCAGAACAATGAGCCTTCAACAAAGCGATGAGTAGCACGAGACAGGCGGTAGAATGGGGTTTGGGCAAAATTGCGAAACTTTTTGCCTTTGTGGACTTCAACAGAAACCCGAAGATTTTCCGCCAGAATGTGGAACGAAGTGCAAAGCAAGTGTACTGCTCGCCAACTGTCACACCTGCTTGTTATACGGCGCCCAGATGCCACACTACTTCGACCTGGAACCAGCATGTCTAAAAGAGTACATAAACCCCCGTTAACTGAACGACAAGTTGCACTGGTGAATCCCTGTACTTACTGAAACAATGAAGACAGTATCACTCCAGCACAGCATTCACGTGCTTCCTGGCTTCTCCTTTTCATGTTACCCATATCTTTGCTGAGCTCATCAGACGTCTGCTAGACGGGCTTAACCAGGTCTAGGTGTTTTAGTTGCCTGCAAGTCACCTCAAATTCATGTTTTCTTTTCCGGCCAGCGCCAGTTTGCGCTCCTCCAGGGCAAGGCGCCTTTCTTCGTTGTCCAATTTTCTTTTATTTATTTCTAGCTCCTCCTGTCGGAGCTCAGTGTTTTAACGTATGGTCAGTGTTTAACGCATTCAGTGTTTAACGCATGGTCAACAAAGTAAAGCCCATGCGTTGCAGGCCTCTGATTCCTGAAAGTACCGGCAAATGAGGTATTTCGGTCTGTCAGCTGAATTAAGCACGTCACATGTCATACAAATTTAATCGAAAAGTTGTAACAAACACGAGCCATCTGTACTACCACATATCGTTCACTGATTACCTGTCTTAGAGTTCAGCTATATTGATCAGTTGTGTCGCAACCATAACTAAGAGCCTTACATACGTAATTTAGCGCACGAACAGAACACAAAAATCCGTATTGGTACTAATAGCGATACTAGAGCACCAGCGTAGTGTGATCCGCTCATGCTTTGAACACCAGTGGGCATGGTAGGTGTGAAATTTCCAGGCTGACATGTGCTCATCTTATGCGTAGCTCCCACATTGTGCATGGCAAAGAAAGCCATCATTCTTTTCACCTTGGTCTTTAGGCATGGTATGCCATGGCCAGAACTTCCATTACTCTCTTTTTCTAAATAATACTTTTGAGAGAAGCGACACTTATTAAAAAAATTCATTAGCCATTCCACTTTGTGAAAGTGGACGACCGGCGAAGCTGCGCAGCACACACACTTATTTAGTACATTTATTTATTCATACATTTATTTATCACTTTTGAATATAAAGCCTTCTCCTTTAAATATATTCTACCTCGACTGGCGTGGTCTAGAGTTGCAGTGCGAAGGTTACTTATTTAATTGTTTATCTAGTTCATTTATTAAATGCGAAGCATTTCTTAGCGAACCTTTGGCATTTTGAGCGTTTTTATCTATCTATCTATCTATCTATCTATCTATCTATCTATCTATCTATCTATCTATCTATCTATCTATCTATCTATCTATCTATCTATCTATCTATCTATCTATCTATCTATCTATCTATCTATCTATCTAGCCGCCTACGTCTGGGTGCTCTCATGATTGCCTCCTTAACTTGGTGTATACCAAAATTGGCATGGGAGGGTAAGAGTATTTGAAAGATATGACTGTCGGGTCATGACATGAATAACGCGAAAATCCTGTCGCGTACGTCGTCAAACCCTTTCACCCAGACACGTGTGGCACATACCCGTTTACCACGGGCCGCGGTGTACGGGTATGCGCCACAGGTGATTGACAGTTTATATCTACCCAGGAACGGCGAGAACCGACATTGGTAACTTAAATGCGAGAGCGTTAAGAAAAACCGACATCTTCAGCATTGACCCGACGAAGGGAAATAATGAAAATGAGGATCCCAGAGGGAATCGAACCCAAGTATTCTGCTTGGCAATCAGGTATTCTACAACAGAGCCACGCAAGGTCTATAAACTGATTTGGAAAAGCAGCCTATGCAGGCGCAATGTCGCTGCAACGTCAATTGTGGTTATGGTACTAATTTTGCAAGAAAGCAATGAACACTACATGATACTCTTACGATGTCTACTCCTACGGTACGGGCGTTATATCAGATTAGCGTCTGTGGTTCCAGTGTTGGCTCCGCTTTTATAGCAGTCTAATCAACATTACATTTGTATTCCTATGATTCAAAGCTATAGTGAGGCATTGCTCGACCCCGGAGGAATACATTAATGAAACTTAAGTATGATATTCACATCATCGCACCATAAAGTGCACTTAGTCCGCCAGAAAGACGCAGTGTCCTCTTCATTTCTTACGAGGCTGGGCGATGGCCTCATGCTGACCGAGGATCAGGCCAGATTGATGGACAGCCGCTTCGTTGACTAGGCTACGTAGGCCACATACGCCCAGGTAGTCTACGAATACGACAACCGCCATCCACTGATCGATGTTGGTCTACGTAGCACTATCCAGGCCTACCAGCCTCGACGGCCTATACCTCACCAACGAGAAGGGTAACTTCAGGTTCCGACATGTCACCGGCTCTGTCTACAGACAATTTGTCGACGAAATGATCGAGGCATCCACTATTTCCACCAGCTGTACTATACCTCATACTTCACTACACATGGACCCCTCGTCACCGCGATCACGACCGGATCCAATAACAAGTTATGACAAGCTGCTGGTGCTCACTGACCACGGTGATGATGACCTTGTTCAAGAACTGCCAAGAACCTCTTCCACCCATGCACACGGGTTCATGAAACGTGCGTGCATTCTGCATCATATGGGACAAGTATAAGCAATACATGTCAGCTTACCGCTTCTGGTGTTGGGAATACCTACGTTGCCGTTGGCAGCGTTACCCAACTGTAAACAACTGGTTATATAACAAATACGCGGCTCTTCAACATATATGTGCGCATATAAAATTGAGACAAGTCTTTAGCGTCATTTTGTAACGTTTCGCTCAGTAAAAGATTTACGCCACAGTCATCTTCCCGCCGCATGCTTCGCATAACAACGACTCCCATGGCACGTGGGATCTGCCGAATTTTTTTGTTAGTATATTTGTTCATTTATTTCATTTCTCTGTTTACTTTTAGTAGACTAGTGGGGTTTTCCCAATTTCTGTGGCACTTTTCTGTTGAGTACGTGTTTGTTGACTAGGTAGATGCTCAATCGGTTACGATATATTCATATTTCTTATCCTCTAAGGGTCGCAGTAACACCATACAGTTCACCCAGTTCACCAGCTCCCGTTTGAGTACAGTTTAGATGGGCGCTGTCACATTTTTTTTTTTCATTTGGAAGTAAAGGCCTTTCATGATGACCATAGTTTTCTGTTGAGCAGAGTTTGCTCAGCACTGTTAGCAAGTTGTTCAAGCTCTATTCGGAGAGTTTGCGAATGGCCGAGTTATAGATAGCTTCGCTGTAAAGCTAAAGGCTGCCATTCATGTGTCCATGCCTGCATAGTACTTTCACTTTATACATGTTGTTAACGCACTTGCTGCTACCATTGTGGTAGATTCATAAACGCTACAGCCCAGGCCCGTAGCCAGGAATTTTTTTCGGGGGGGGGGGGGGCACTTGCTGAAAACCTAGGCTTGTTGAGAAAAACACCTATTTTTATTATTTATTTTTGGTAAAAAACACATACCTCACCGAAATTTCGGGTGCGGGGGCCTTCTCCCCCCCCCCCCCCCCCCGGCTACGGGCCTGCTACAGCCTAGCTCCGGGCACAGTAACAACTGCTGGGCAAATAAAGTTTATTCAACTCAACTCAACTGGGAAGATATTTCGCCCATTTGTACTGCTCCTCGTTGCATTAATCGGCCATGTTCCGGTGCGGAATAAGCAGTCCTCCATAACTTACCTCTATTAATTGTTGTCGAAACTCGTAGCCTCGCGCTGCAGGCGGTGATTGTGGCTGCTGCTGTGGGTGCTGCTGGTGTTGCTGTGGTTGCTGCTGATGTTGTTGTTTAGAAGAGTAGAAGTTTGGGCCAGTTGACGATGCATACTTGGTAAAATACATAAACGCCATGATAGCTTTCAGCAGCAGGTTGTTCGGCTAAGAAACGCTGGGTACCCTGCGCAAGTGCTCGTGTCGGCGTCTGAGAGACTTCTCAAGAAGTGTAAGTCTCGTCCGGTACAAACGGCGGAGCTAGATAATAAGACCGAAAAATATGGTGTCAACCTTAAGTACCGGGGGATGGAAAGAAACGCGAACAGCGCATCGCGCTGTTTTCATCCCGCTCTGACGTTGGTGGCAATAACAAGATGCCAGATACTTCTTGACTGTATCATTGATAATTCTAATGTCTTTTTATCACCATCCAGGCTACATCCGCTTGAAAATAAATGCGAAACAGTAGAGAATATAAATGCCGCATGCTCGCGTTTATTTCCATCCCCACTATACATTGACTGTCCCATCGGTTTAAAAAAATAGCATAAAGTTTCAACGTCGACGTACCTTTTTCCCCAAGCCTAAAGGTAGGAAGAGCTTATGCTGCAACTGGGAAGATGCCTAGAGGAACAGCGGTTGCAGGTTGCTCGGTGAATTCCGCCGTTTCCTGCGCCGTTGGCGCCGGTGGCGAGCCTTAGTTCGTATAACTTAGTTCGTATAGTGAGTGCGGTAGGAACAATTTGTTCCTACCGCACTCATTGCTTTGCTTTTGAGACGAAATTGATTTTTTTATTGGAGCATATTCTTTGCATTCGTGAAGTTTATAGCGAGCGTCCTTCTGAACTTATATGTTGGAATATACAAATGACTATCAGCAGTGTCTTGCTACCTATACAAACAGCATTTGAAACTATCACTTTAGACATTGAACCATTTCGAAACTAAAAAATTCGGCAGATCCCACCTACCGTGGGAATTGATGTTGTCCGTAGCATGCGGGGAATAGTGACCGTGGCGTAAGTTGAAAGCGAAATGTGAAAGTGGTATACGCACACTCATATGTTGAAGAGTCGCATATGTATTATATGACCAGTTGTTTACAGTTGCGTAACGATGCCAACAGCAACATGGGTGTTACCAGACGCGTTAAGCTGGTATGGGGTGCTATTCTGGACTTCCGCCATTTTCTGTCAAATTTGACGTAGGCGTGACGTGTAAACAATGATGACGCAAAAGCATGAAATGCTTGCGAAACGTGACGTGAAGGGGACATAAGATGCAAAGAAACGTGCAATTAAATAGTATCTTGTATCTTAAATTGTTAATGTAGCAACAAAAAAATAAAATAAAAGTGAAGCGTTTAGTTTTAAAGTTGTGAAGCAGACGATAACGTCTGCAATTTAGCGCCATATTTGGAGATGAGCGACAAAGCCATAGTAACTTTTTTAGCCAATAAGCGAGCCAGCCAAGCCAGCGTCGACATTGCCGACATCCTTATTTCGCTGGTTGTTTTGTGTAGGTGTTCTGTGGTTATGTCGGCAGATCGCGAACAGTGGGCCGCGATGTTGCATTTTTTTACCGATCGTCCCTGTATGGGGAGGGTGGTTTGCAACTTACTACCGGAGGTACGATGGGAGCCGTGACAGACGATGACAGAGCGCCTTTACATCCTGGGCCCCAGCAGCAGGCCGCCGCTGGAGTGGCGGCAGCTCGAGCTCGAGGCGCGGAATGACGGTGCAGTCAGGTAAGCTTGCGTTTCACTCGGGTGGTGTTGAAGTTTCAGCTATGCACATGCTTATTGCAGGAGAACAGGCGGATGGCCGTTCGATTTGGCGACGCACGTTTCGGTGGACGACGCCCGCAATGTTACAAGTATGCGCGTCGACCCCGTCTTGGGCTGCGGTGGCCCTTCGTTCCCAGGGCCCGCGGCGTCCAGAAGCGCTATAAGGAGCTGCACAGCATTGCAAGTATTAATAATGCCCCTTCTGTTCCTTCTGTCTTTTTTGTTGTGGTGGCTGTTCCGCGTCTAGTTTATCTTAAGTAATGTGCCAACTAGACCAACAGCCAGCTGAGTTATTTATAACGTCTCCGATGCGCGAAGTATCTTCCTGAACTGTCGTGATCATTAAGATGGTGCTATATGTTTTGCTGAGGATGCGTAAGGACTACTGTAAGTAAAAGTTACAATCATGTAAATATACATAAGCAGAAGCAATAAGAGTTAAGTTTCAGGATCTCACGTTACGCGCGATCAGTTGAATCTGAAAGATAAAGTCTAGGCGAATCTCAATCCACAGAAGTGATGCACCTCCGAAGGTGTTAACTGTGGAAGGTACTTCCACGTTGCTTGCAACATACGGATAAGAAGTGCATAATGGCCACAATAAAGAAGAGGAATTGTAGTATTTCATGCAGTTGATGTTACATTGGACTGGCAACACTAAGAAGTGCACAAACTGCATTCAAAGAGATGTCTTTTATGCAGATGTGCTGGTTTCAAAACTGGCTGGTGCAATATTAGAGGCATCCTTTGTTGTTGTTGGCAGCAGTGAATGATAAGACAATGATGTAAGCAGTGAGACAACTTGACTGCTTTTTATTATTGCAAGGATGATTAATTTACTCACAATGATGAATTAACAGAAGAAGATCAATTGACTCACAATACATTATGAAATATCATGTATTACTCTTGCATGTAAACTTTTATAGTCCACCAGAGAAACCAGGACAGAAAGTAGCTACACGGTCCTGTGCCCACGTTGCCCCTTTCGGTACTGGTTCGTTTTGTGCCTATAAGCGTTTACATAGGTTACCAACCACAGCAAGCTTGTGCTCTTGCATGTACGAGTGGCTACTACATGAATAGAGCTTTTGTACACACCTGCCAGACTCGTACAGTCATCACATGGGTTCGCATTGTGAATAAAGTGCCGAAAACAATGCTCTGGAATGGCATTCAATGTTGCGTGCACTGCTGCAAAATAACACAGGCTGTTTACAGAGTCACTATGGTCTCAACAAACTAGTCCTGCTATGATTTGCGGCAGAAACTGAGCATGCTTTTGCCCAACTGGTTGGTACAATTAGCATGCTCTCAATGAACGAACACAATGAAGGTTTTGTCAGAATACAATTCCTGCAAGAACACAAGTACAGGGGATAGGTATAGGATCGAATACAATGCAAGTGGCTACTTTGTCATGAGAAACAGCAAGAGCTTCTTGTGTTTCACGTTTCTGTGCACACCTCGCAGGAATGTACACCCATTACATCGAGTCGTGCCCAGCTGTGAACCACTACAGAGCGTGATCCTGCCTTTGCCTACCCGCCTGGTTCATGTCTACTGCAGCCGTATCGTCGCTATTGTTGCTGTAAAGGTCCGCATATTCTCATTCGAGTTCTTCAGTGCAAGGGATGTCGTCTGGCTCAGGCAGCAGCTGCCAAACACCGAGGTTGTGAAGCACGACACAAACTGCGATGATCTTCGACGTGAAGAGTGGGCCATAGTACAGTGTTCTGTACCTCTGCAAGCACCGAAAGTGGGCCTTGAGGACTCCAGTGCACAGTTATACGACGCACCGCAGTGAAGAGTGGGTGCGGTGGAATCGGGCAGCAGAGGATTCTGCAGGATGTGCTCGAGGAATGGGGTTAAGCAGCCAAGGTTGAAGCGAGTATGCACTATCACCTGTGGAGGACAGTGTTCCAATTAGCATAATATGAATGTATACATGAATATGTACTATTCCTTGTCACTTCTTTTAACTTATTCGAAGACATCGTGTCACTGATATGCACTGCTTTCCTTTTTTTATTTACAGCTAGACATATTCACAGAATTGCTTGTCTGGTTAGGTTACATAATTACGGCTTTTGAAATGCTCCAACGAAAAAATGGCTTTATCAACTCAATTCCTTCGTCAGGAGGAATGACAACGAAGCTACTGAACTGCAGCCCTTAACTTCTTTCATAGAGAAGAAGGGGCGAGTGACAGAAGGCGCATCTTCTTTGGTGGTAAGGGTGTTGTGCTTTCTTTTGATTGCATGGGACTGATGTGCGGCTGCAGACGGTCAGCGCACTCAAGGCTTGGTTTCCCTTAGATTTTTTTTTGTGCTTAGGCCGTCAATGAAACGTGACAGCAGGTTTTTTTGCAACCGTTTGAGTTGTTTTTTAGTGCTTTTTATGAACCATGACTGAAATACCTTTGAGTTGTCAGTTGACTTATTTTATTGCTATATGCCTGGTATATAGCACATGGCTGTGCTTGCTTATTTGTACTTTTTATACAAGTTGTCCTTTCTACACATAATTGTATTTATGAATGTACAACATATATGGCAGTTGTATTTGATGTATTCTTTTTTTTAACACAGCCTCAGAGTATAGCATTTTCTGTATCATCGCATGCTTACTATTTATTATTTCACCACTTTATAATAAAGAATCATACAATCTCTTCATGAAAGTTTATTTCATGCTTGACCTTTCTATTGCACTAGTAGTCTTTCCCATGACCATAGAAAGACAAGTTGCAATTATACACTGAGAGCAAGTCGGATTATTGTGTGCCGCCTCGGGTCTCAGTATGACTTGTTTTCTCAAATGTGTGCATGAGAGAATTTTCATTCAAGGGAACACGAGTGCCACTAAAGTAGATAGTGTTCGACCAAGGTAGCTGCCAGTAATAACATACGGGGCAGAAATTTGGACAAAGAGACTTGAGTAGTTAAGAACCATGCAGCGTGTAATAAAATTACCATGAATAATGTTTTTGCTATACTAAGACACCACACAAGCATTTTCACGCTTGCATACCAAGCAGCTATTCACCAACCTGGCCACGGCGTCCACTGCCCAGTCCTGGCTCACAGTGGATGTCTTCTACATAAAGGCGTCGTGCACGGGCCCCGAGTGCGAGGGCAGTCATCGGCAGGGTTGGTCACATACCTGCAGAGTGTTGTTTCAATTGGAAGGAAGTCGGCAACAACAATACAACCAGCTACATGCAGAACAACTGTAAATGTGTGGTCCAACGCACTTATTTCTCTCGAGTTGCTTTCGGAGCGCAGCTTCGACAGCTGTATCTTTCATTTCATATGTGGCAGTTACTGCATGTCTGCATATCACTGTTTATGAAATTAGAGCGCAATCAGCACGTTTCATTTCCTTTCATGCATTATTTTCCTTAAAAGCGGCCACGATCAAATATGAAGCTCGATTAACTTTTTATGGTGTCATGTCACCTCTGCCAAAACTAAATAGTGACGGAAACTTCGTTTACCGCGACTACTGCGTTCTTTTCTATCACTGCAGTTGGAGCCACGGCAAATGTCGTTAAAATACTGGAGAGTGGCGAAAAGCTGTATTTCACGTTCCTCATTTGCATTCTACTAACAGCATGTGCGAGATTGAATAAGATGAAATTTGTTCTCACCACCATGACGCTGAGGGCGTAAAAGTTCTTGCGGCAAAAGTAAGCAGCCTTGTTGCCATCGTCCTTTTCATACGGCCCACTTATGCACACGAACGTGTCGTCGACCACCTCAACGCAGCCTTCAAATCTTGCATCTATGTGGACAAAGCCTTCCTTTTGGCAGGGAGGGCGATCCACTCATTGCCGAGGCGCTCGACGATCGCTTCCATGACAGCATGAATCGTGAGACCCACACTGGACTAGCTCGTCGCCACGTCCTCGTTGTTCGAGATCGCGTCGTGGTAACTGCCGGTGGCGAACAAGCGAAGGGCGCAAAGCACTTATAGCTCAACAAAAACAACAACAACGGTCGGGGCTGTTCTCGTGCTC
Source organism: Rhipicephalus sanguineus (assembly GCF_013339695.2). Taxonomy (NCBI): domain Eukaryota; kingdom Metazoa; phylum Arthropoda; class Arachnida; order Ixodida; family Ixodidae; genus Rhipicephalus; species Rhipicephalus sanguineus. The sequence continues at coordinate 117,733,424 of NC_051184.2, forward strand.
GTACGCCGCCTCTCCAGGTCCTGGCGAAGCTCCCCGCACAGCCATCGCACAGTGTCCTTCGTCAGCCGGCACCACAGTTGAAATAATTGATCGGTCATCACAAAAGCATCGCGGTACTCGCGATGCTTCCTGCAGCTCCAGCCACTACACAACAAAGGGCAGTGCCATTTTTCTTCGCCTATCTAGCGTTCTCTTGCGGCGAGAACCGCAAATTCGAACAAGCCAAATTAAACAATAACCTTTTATTTTAACAAGCAAGCTTCATGTACAACACTTTATAATATTACTAACCGAAAACATGCTTGTAAGGTAACTCACGGAATGGCATCTACACATACGTATGTGAGGCTGCACATCGAACAAGCAACTCAATTTACAACAATATGGCGGCCAATTTTGGGCACTTCATCGTTCTCACATTTTAAGCTGCAAATTTGGCAGGATGCAACGTCACGCAACGTCAATTTGACGCTACAAAAAGTGAGATCCTGTGACGCAATGGGCGCCATCAGTGGAATGTCCAATCGTGTTGCAGACATGGCGGCTCTTCGTCAAGCGAGCAGTAGTTTCGATAAACCGCAAGTTGACCGTAGGCACAGCTGAGTACCATATTTCGGTTTCGTTGTTTCACCCAAACCTTTATTTCTACATGACAGAGTACGGCGAAGCGTTGCTTCGGAAAAAATTTACTATTTTTTGGCACGTTACGTCATCGCGGATTCCTGTGTCGTAACGCCATTGCAGCGCCACAATGCGAACGACTTCGCGTGACCAATCAAATCATCAAGATGGCGGAATTCGACAACATGGCGGAATTTGACAAAGTCCAGAATAGCACCCATGTAGCGTTTATATTCTTCAATACTGGATAGCGCGAATCCAAACAGGACAAAGAAGGAACACAGATGCGCAGGACAGGCGTTACTCGCAGCCGTGTGGCACGCGCAGGCGCACTGCACGTGCAGCCGTCCAAATCTTTAACTATCGTGCGCGAGCGCCCACTTTTTGTGCGTCAGCGCCGTACGACGGAGCCAAGTTGCAAACAGGGCGACAGTAAACCCGTGTTCAGACTACGTGCGCAACGTACGGATCGTCGGTAAGGATCGTGACCGTAAACACAATCAACGTAATAAGCTTGTTCAGACGTTGTTGTATTTAACGTAAAGTACGTAACGTTTGGGGTATAAATGTTAGCGGGCCCGCGACTTTTACAACTACTGCGGCCGTATAATGTACTTTTATTCCGTGTTCCGTATTCCGTTTTCCTTGTTACGTCACGCTTGAGGCGCCGCCCATGCCGGAAGCCGCGACGTTTTTCGATTTTGGCCAATAAAAAGCGCTCGTAGCCGCCCATAGCTTGTAGAGCAAGACAAGTGCGGCAGTTGGCGTTTTTTACGTAGGAATTCTGGGGAAATCACTAGTATTTTTTAGGTATTTTCGGGAGGAAATTTTAGGGGCTTTAGTGACTTTTTGGCTGAGGGCCGCAAAGGGGCCGTATAACTCTTTTATTTCGTCCGCGAGCGTGTGACAAAAGAACAATTGTGCGTAAATGAAAATAAATTTGTTTTATGAGCTTCTGGTGCTAAGGTCAATGAAGCGTATTACGAAGTAAACGCAAAACAAACATATTTTGAGAGCCGTAGCCACATGGGTGTCGCTTTTGCATCCAATCCAAGTCGCTTAAGGCGGCCGTTGCGAGAAAAACAGCTGATCGTCTCTGCGAGCCGTGTTTTCTGTTCTGTCACCTATAATGCTGCGAAAAGGATGTGATCGCGACTACCGGGGAGTATTTTCGTCGCAGAGGAATATCGGAAGCTGCGAAGAGCAAGGAAAACATGGAATTCTAGCCGCAAGGTGAGTAAACAATGCCGAGCATGCCGTTACCGCGTTATGTTTACTTTGCTTTGGTTCTTACAGGTAGCGAAAAAAAAATCGTTATGAACTGGGGAAGCCTGTACTTCTATCGTCTGATATCTAGTAAGCTTCACCTTTTGATTTCGTGAACGATAGTGCGTGAGCGAGCGTAGTTACAGCGTACATGGACGTGCACATTCAGTTATTTCCCCTGTGCATTTTACGTACATTTCTGATCAATCGAACTTGCAAGAAGAAACTTGTTGCGTAAAACATTTGTGTTAACATGCACACCACGGTGTTTCATTTGTGATGATATATCGAATAGATTCGATAAGTATAACTGTTGTAGCCTGCAAGGAACTATGATATATGCCGCATTGGTTTACCGCGTTGCGGCGAGAACTCTAAAAAAAAAAAAAAGAGGAGAAAATTTACGGAGCCACCTATGAGGCTGTTCCAGCAGCGGCGGGCCTGTTTTTGGTGTGTGTGGCTAGAAGTGCTACGAGTTTTTCGCCAAGTTCCGAGTTTTTTTTTTTTTTTTGCCACGTAAAGGAGGCTCAAGTGTGAAGACTTAACGATGCTACTTTGAAGTGCTTGTACCGAGGTTAGGAAAAAGCGGAGTCAATTCAGGGTCACATTTTCATGGAACAAAAATAAGTGAAACCAACACTTCAAATCTATTTGACTTCTTGTGGTTGGGCCCTGGTTTAAACGTATAAATAACAAAAAACGGTTGGATTTTTTCTCCAGCTCAATGACAAATTCCTTGTCATCGCTGCCTATCCGAATCAAACCGATGGAGCATTAGTTTGGTTTCCTGTGTGTTCTTGCATTAAGTGGCCTGTAATACATTGTGAATTTCTCTACCTTCAGCATCCAGAGCTTGTCGATGAAGTGAGGGGCATGCGTTCGGCTACCTAATCGCAGGCACCCTCTAACATCTCCTGGCTGCCAATGGGCCTGGAGTTCCCCAGTCTTCACTGCTGCTGTAGCCACCTCGTCGGCCATGAACATTAAGACTTTATTGCCGTGTTAGCTTGTCTTCATTTTTTCTGTTCTTTGTTTCGCGTTTCTTTACTTGCGTGTCATCTTTTTGGTGTGAAAAGTGTAGTGCGTAAGTGTTTTTTAAATCGATACTCCTCTTTCTTGGGGTAGTGTGAGCACGTCTGCCCAAGTTGCTTTGACATGTGATTGTCAGCCTTCTGAAATGATGCACACAACACATATCATGTGGCGTCCTTTCGTGCGGCAAGCCTGTAAGCATAGCCTTTCTCTCCAGTAAAAACGGACACTGCAAGATTTCGTGGCAGTGCTTGCTCTTCATAAGTTTTTTGGCATATGCTAGTCAGCTATCTGAAATGATATGCAGACCATGCTTGACTGTACACCAAAAGACTGTAGTTTCATGATGTCACTTGAAGCAGGAATGTATATGACACAAGTGTGTTTACAAGTTGCACTAAAGGATGATATGCCTGTTTGCCACTCACAGGAGGTGCTTTTACACTGAACAAAATAATCACACAGTCCTTTTTGAAACTGCAGTTGACTTCTGCGTGGGTCGCAGCTATCAATCCTTTTGCAAAGTTATGTCCTCGAAAACCAAGCATATACTCTTCTTTGCAAATTAGGCCAGTTACATTGCAATATGCATTTTACATTTACGTAATGTTGGCGCTATATCTGTAAGAAAAAACTTTGCTATTGCTATTCAGGAAAGCATCCTGTCAGTTGCACAGGCGTGTTTTGAAACTGTATACATTGGTTTGTCTTGCTGCTTCATGTAATATAATTGTTATGCAACTGTCCTTTCTTATAAACATTGACAAACCACCATTTTGTTAGGGGTACTATACTACTCTGTAATATATCTGAAATGCATAGCTGTGCACACAATTGCCCACGTACCTTGTGGTTCGTATACTGTGCACATTTCGTGTGTCCCTCTTTTTTTTTCATGCGGTAGGATGGGACGCAGCAATAAACAGAGACAACATGTGCCGAACTTCAACCAAAATTTGAGGTGCGCTGACATTGATGACAGCATTGGTCCTTGCCACACGCGACCACAAAGGTGCTCCTTGAAACGCATATAACGCTTTTAACAACGTAATATGTCCATAGTACAAAGGCATGCTGATGTTATCTATATTTGCATTATAGTAGTCATTAATTACCCATGCAGTACGATGTCACACTGCGCTTCCTTCAGCATGATGTTTCTTGTAACTTGTGCATGTAAAGATGTCAGTAATGCTTTAAAAACATGACACTACAGTTTCCCAATGTACGTTTATTTACAGAAAGTATGTGCCGTCTTTGCATTGGTGTGAACACGAATAAATTCTTTTTTTTACAAGGTTCTGTCTTGAAGAGACTGCTTACATATTCTTTCACATTACTTCTTCATTCACAAATGAGCACACTTCTGAATGAGAAAAAGGTACTTGAAATGCCAGACGATCTGTTTCAGCATCAGTTGGCCCTTTCAAAAGGAACAGTGTGGTGGATGTGCAACAAAAGATCACAGTGCCCCAAGTTGTGCGTGAAGCAAAAGGCAAGCCCTGTGTTGTTATACAGGAAGTGAGGAGACAAAGACTTGGTGTGCACTCCCAGTCATAGAGCAGATAACGGTCAGAGTGTTCGTCATTAGAGGACGATCAGCAGTAACAAAAACAATAACAAACCCTTGCTTTCTAGTGAATTGGCTATAGCACTCAGCTGCTGAGTACAGTGCATTATATTGACAGTTGCTAAATGAAAAGTTTCTATCTACCGCCATATAAAAATGACCCAGTCACGTGTAGTCAAGTTCTGCGAAAGACCTGGTCATTCAGCAAATGATGAAACCCAGTAGCGATTTATTATTACCAAGAAATTTAACTTCGAAACGTTTTCTTCTACTTGTTAGGTAACATCTTAGCAGGTAAGAAGTTGTGCTGCTAAGCTTCATTCAGCGCATGGGTCGGTTCCTGCTGACAGCGAACACATCTCTATGAGGGTAACGTGCAGGATCACTGCTGTACTTACATTGAGATTCACGTTAAAGAGCCACAGGTGGTCAAGATAAATTCAGTCCTCCACTGCAGTGTGGCTCAGAATTGTATCGTGGTTTTGGCACGGAAAACCCGATATATTATTGTTACTTCTTAGGCACATGTTTCTCACTGAAATGACACTTGCCTAGTGCTGTTGTCAGTGGTGTAGTTAGCCAAATAGCGGATTACCACTGCGGACAGCTTGTCCAGGAATACATGAGGAGCGTGATGACCTTCCTTGTCTAAGCAGTGGTTGGGGGTCATCTCTGACAACACTGCCATGCTCACTATTGTAATCATCGCTGAAATCATGAACATTTCTGTCACCTTCTGCAATGCAAAGGCAAGTGCAACACTGCACATGCTGCAGCAATGTGAGATGCACATTCTGATTCTTAATGGAGGGTACAGTACTGCTGAACGCAGCGAAAGCAGCTCTTCATTAATAAATAAATAAATAAATAAATAAATAGTCTTTATTTTTCCCATGCAAAAAAGGGGGGGAAAGGACCACAGACCAAAAGCTACAAAACTGTAGCTTGAGTGCGCCTGAGGCCCAACATAATACATTCATACAATATACATGGCAGACATACCAAAAACGCAGTCAACAAGTAAAATAATCACACTGTACATAGCGTTGTATGGTTACATACAAGCTAGACCTACAACCTAGATCTACGCAAGTTTCGACAAAAATGAAATGAAATACGCCACTGGTATAGCAGACATACGAAAGCAAAAACAAGAAAACCTATACACTGCAGCTTACAAAATATTTTTTATGTTCTTTAGGTGTCAAGGTGAGTACGTGGCTATGAGCTGTTTCATATGTGTTTAAGATCGTTGGCAAGAGAAATTGCAGAGTTTGGTTTCCGTAGTTAGTTCGCTAGTGCAAACAGCTTTGTCTTTTAAGGTTAAATTAGCTAAAGATATGAAAAACTCGTTTGAGGCGGGTGGTGAAAATCTAAAGTGATACAGTAGCCGATGTTCAAAAGTTGTGGTAAGGCGAATAATATTATATTTAACAAAGAACTCTCTAGTGTGTGCTCTGTAACTAACGCCAGCAACATGCCTCACGGCTTTCTTTTGTAATACCAATAGTCTGTTTAGGTTAGTTTGTGATGTCGTGCCCCAAACCAAATGACAATAATTAATGTGCGATTGAAAGACAGCATGATAGATTCTTAGTTTTAAGCGGGTAGGGAAATCAAATCGACATCTGGAAAGGAAACCAACTGACTGATGCAACTTCTTTTCAATGTACGCTACGTGATTTGTCCATCTCAATAACGAGTCAAAAACTACTCCAAGTGACTTAAAAGAGTCTATTATATCTATTTGATTTTCGTAAAGCACTAGGAGGTTTGTAGGGGCAACCACAATATTTATGGGCCGAAAAAAGACAGCTTTCGTTTTTTTAGTGTTTATGAGCAATCCATTTGCCCTTGACCATTCACTCATCGATTCTAAAACAGCATTTCCTCTATATATAAGCTCGTCGGGGTTGTGCCCGGTAAGAAATATGCTTGTATCGTCAGCATAAAGAATGAACTGTGGGTCACTAGAAATGTTAATTATATCATTAATATAAACATTAAAAAGTAGAGGGCCGAGCAAGCTACCTTGGGGAACACCGCATTTGATTGACCGCAGAGCAGATACCTGACCATCAACAGTGACTGCTTGGTTACGTTGATTCAAGTACGACCGAAAAACATCAAGGCAAGGACCTCGTATACCATATTTATTGAGCTTATCGATCAAAATCTCGTGACTTAAAAGGTCAAACGCCTTAGTAAAATCTATGAATATTCCAAGCGTTAATTTTTTCTGGTCAATATTACGCAAAATAATTTCTTTCTGTAACAGCAAAGCAGACTCGGTTGATTTCCCTTTACGAAATCCGAACTGGAAATCGGTTATCAATGAATGCTTGTGGAAAAAACTGTCTACTTTCTTCAATAAAATTTTTTCAAAGGCTTTAGAAAATAAAGGAAGTACGGAAATTGGACGATAATTAGATAAAAGATTTTTTTCGCCACCTTTGAAAATAATAGAAACCTTCGCGGTTTTCATTCCTTTGGGGAAAACAGCCGATGCAATGCATTGATTGAATATATGTACTAGACAAGGAACTAAAATATCGGCAACAAACTTAATTGGCTTTATTTGTAGCCCATTGCAATCTTTAGCGGAGGTCGTTTTAAGGTTCATCAGTGCGGAAAACATCTCGTCATTGTCAGTGTCATGAAATACTACAGACTCACTAACAGTGTTTGAAACGAAACTAAGCGCTTTTTGTGGGCATCCAGAAGGCGTAAAGCTTGTAAAAAATTCGTTAAACTTATCAGCTAATTCAGTCCCGGAGGCTGCAATACCTTCGATGGTCAGTTCACCAAGGGCGTTTCCTTTACTCCTCCTTAGAAATGTGTCGTTTAGATATTTCCAAAACAATTTCGAGTTGTTTTTGTTTTTTTCGAAGAAACAGTTTTGAAATGCAGATTTTGACCTTCGAAGCTCTTTGTTCAGTTTATTTCGATAAGCTTTAAACACCTTCAGGTCAACAGGGTCGCGGGTAACCATAAAACGTTTGAAAAGCTTACTCTTGCGTTTAATCATCTTGGTATGTTCGGGAGTTATCCATGGCTTACGTAATTTAACGTTTTTAACTTTCGTTTTCCACGGAAAACACCTGTCATAAATTTCTTTTATGGAAGTAATAAATAATTCGTATGATTGATCAGGTTCAGGACAAGCAAGAACTGCGGACCAATCGGCGTTTAGCACACAGTCGCGAAAAAGACAGAGAGCCTGCTCACTCATACACTGGTAAGAATATACACAACGGTTGCAAGCTCTGTCATCAGTTTGAAACGAAAAACAGGCAAATATAGCGCAGTGATCGCTGATGTCACAAGCAATCGTGCCAGCACAGTTTACAATAGAAGCCACATCAACAATAAATAAGTCAAGTGTACTAGTGGACGATGCTGTGACTCGCGTGGGGGTTTTGATAAGGTTCTGGAAACCATTTGTTGAAATAACAGACATAAAATCGGAAGCAGCGCCTGTCAGGTCCATAACATTAATATTGAAATCTCCTCCGGTAACAGCCATACAGTTTTGTAAGCAACACGAATGAAGAAACATTTCAAAAAACCTTAGGAAAACGATTATATTGCCAGATGGTGGCCTATAAACTACCGATACAATTTTTCCATTAATTTTTGCGGTAAGTATTTCATAATCTGGCGTTATTAAAGAAAACTCTGGGACCAATTCAACCTTGAACTTTTGCTTCACATAAAATGCAACGCCCCCTCCTCGTGAAGGGCGGTTGAGATGATGATGTGCATATCCAGGAATATTCTTGAAATCGGCATCATACACTGCCCATGCTTCCGTTAGTAATACTACGTCAAAATTGCAAGACATGCTTTGCAGAAGATAATCTAGGTCGTCGCTCTTGTTACGGATGGACCGAATGTTTAAGTGCATTAAAGAAAAACCATTTGTTATCTCAGGACAAGAATTCACGCGGTGTGGTAGAAGAAGTTCGAAGTAATTCATAGCTGAGAGCGTAGTTACGCAGTTAATGCCGCAAGGTCAGCTTCAGACCGAACTGCAACAGCGGCATCGCCCGCTTTCTTTCTGATAAGTATTCTTCCGTTAGTGTGCCATGCAAACGCATAGCCAGACCGCTTAATCCACTCTTTACACTTCGAGAGCAGGTCACGAGACCGCTTCGTCATGTTTTCTGAGACGTAAACATTGCTATTCGCGATCCGCAGTGCCCGCCTCCCTGCTAGCCATTTGTCTCTTACTTCCTGTCGAGTGAATCGCACGATAACACCCGGGATTCTGTGTGGCCTTGATGGAAGTCTGTGCACTGCGGCGACGTCTTGGGTGCCTAAGGTGTCAAGGTGGAGCTGAGCCGCAATTTCATTAATTTTGCTCAGCAGGTCTTCAGGTTCCGTTTTTGGGATGCCATGAAACTCGAGGTTTAGCCGCCGGCTCCGCCATTCCAAGTCATCAATTTCTGCTTGCATTTCAGCTATCAATTTCATGTCGCTCGCCTGCTCTAGGCTAACCACACGCGCTTTTAGCTGCTTAGTCTCTTTTTCCTGAGCATCAAGACGCACTGTGAACCTGTCAAATTCGGCAGAAAGCATTTCAATCGATTTCTCGATGCCATCAACTTTTTCAGGCAAAGAGAGAAGAGAGCTCAGCTTGGTGTTCATCTCAAGCAGCAGCGTGCGAACGTCCATCTCAAGAGAATCAGTGTTTCCGATATTAGCACCCTTTTTGCCGACTGGCTTACATGATATGCATTTCCAAACTTTCTTTATCGAGTCTCTCTTACTACTGAATGAATCCTCAGACACACCAGAGCAAGCGCCTACATGGAAGAGGAATTTACACTCACAGCACATCAAATGCGGTTTGTTATCCTGAAGAAGATCTTTACAGGTACAGCAACGAGACATCCTTGACCAGTCCAGAGCACAGAGACAAAAGTTTCGGCACTATGGTAACACGTAACCGTTTGGCAGCAGCGGCAGAAAAGTTATACAAAGAATAACAAAACGTACTAACCTGCAAAATATACGAGCGAAGTTTAGACAGCGTGTTGACGCGAGTTGCCGCTGCTGCCAAGTGAGACGAAACGCATGCGAAACGCCCACTGCACTTTCCAGCTGATATCCGTCAGGTGGCGGGATGGTGCTTGTGACGAAAAACTGGATGACGATCCGGGCTCCCGCGTCTGTATGAACACTTCGCCGTCAACAGACGATAAGTGCCCAAGATGACGGTCCAAAGGAAATCGGTGAAGGAAGGCAAGTCCGTCAGTGGTGCCCACTGCAAAATATACGAGCGAAGTTTAGACAGCGTGTTGACGCGAGTTGCCGCTGCTGCCAAGTGAGACGAAACGCATGCGAAACGCCCACTGCACTTTCCAGCTGATATCCGTCAGGTGGCGGGATGGTGCTTGTGACGAAAAACTGGATGACGATCCGGGCTCCCGCGTCTGTATGAACACTTCGCCGTCAACAGACGATAAGTGCCCAAGATGACGGTCCAAAGGAAATCGGTGAAGGAAGGCAAGTCCGTCAGTGGTGCCCACTGCAAAATATACGAGCGAAGTTTAGACAGCGTGTTGACGCGAGTTGCCGCTGCTGCCAAGCCCAATACAAAGCCCAATATACATAGCCCAATACAAAGCTTCATTACAGACTGCACTGCAGCATGTGCGGTGTAGCACTTACGTATTTAACACTGTTTCTGAGAGGACAGCCTTGGAGAGGTGTCAGGAGCCATAGTCCTGGTTTGTAGCCTCTGTGACTCTGTCACCTGCACAAATACAAGTGGTGTGTTGTAAATACTACTTCAATGTAAGGGATACACAAGGCTGAGCCACATAAAGATAGCAATGATAGAATGATCTACATGATCTAATGCTATACACCTCACCAGTCTGACTTACCCGTACTATGCGAAGCATGACTACTACAAATGGGTTGTCAGGACAATGTGAGTCATTTGTCGATATTATGGAGCGGATAACCGATAGCTGCAAGATGACACACATGCAACGAGCGACATCCTGTCAGTTGTCACAGTTACCAAGCAACTGGAGCTAATCAAACAGGGCATTAACCATGGCGCGAGCAAACATTCCGTTAGCTCAAACTGTGAATATCCCAACTTTTTGTTCTGCTCACCTAGAGGCCAGAAGGTACGGCCGCGGCAATCCGGGCCCCTTCGGTGCGCTCACGCAGCCGCGTTGTCCACCAGACGTGGGCGTCGTAGTCTGACCCCAGACGCAGTGGTTCACGGCAAGATTCCGATGTCTTCGTCGCAGATCTGACGAAAGCGTGAACCACGGTGAGCCACATTTCGCTACGCGGACATGCGCTCGAAAGGATGGGAAGACCGATACTTACTAGCATGACGATGTGGGCATAATGTCCCTCGCGGGGATAAAATGCCGCCTTGTGATGGTCGCCCTTCGGTGCAATGATGACGGCAACGCTGCCGTCCACGCATCCGATGACGCCGACAGCCGTAGGAAACATTCAAGGCCCCCTTTTCATTGGCAAGTGAACCCACTTGTTACGGATCCCGGCGTGCACGATTACCTCCACCACAACATCGCACACAATCTGCTCACCGCAGCTTGCATGATGACAATAGTATCCTCGCTTCCAAACGAGGCTTGAAGGCTGCCACTCGCGAAAAACCGAAGGCCGCACAACACCCACAGGCTGCACCGACAGCGCAGTCGGTCGCCTTCCTCGGCCACTTCGTCGCACAACCAGCACAACCGCCGCACCTTCCTTTCTTCGGGTGAAGGTGACGGCGAACTCTTTCATCGACTGGCATGTCGAGCGCGTCGTCGGGCGCACACGGCGCTGCCGAGCCGGCGAGCGACCGCCGCCAACAACACGAAAAAGCCGCCATGTTTGCTATTCCGTCGAAACGGGGCCACTCGCTGGCTGTTCCGCGCTTCGACGGAACCGATTCCGTATATTTTAGCATAATGAGCGCGCACTCGTCATTTTGACGTCACCAAAATTTGGGCTTCCGACACGTCACTTGAGTGACAGGTGAAACGACCAATCACGGGGCGCTAATGGCGGCCAAAACGCAATACGGAACACGGAACAGCGGTTCATTATACGGCCGCTGATGCGACCGTTACGTACGACCAATGGGCAAAGCAGTTTTAGTTTTCATTTACCGTTCACGGGGCTTCCGTCCTCCCCAGATTCCGCGTCATCATGCGCGTCTTGCAAGTCATGCAGTAGCGTGTCTGTGCAGTTGGTTTGCCGGTGTTTATTGCGTTGCGTGCCCGTGGTCTGTAACCATGACCCGTAGCCCAGCCAGCCCAGCCATGGCCAAACACGCGAACCTTGCTAGGCTGCAACAATTGTAGCGAGGACGCAAGGCATTTTCAGAACGGTGATTGGCTCGTCGTAAAAAAACGTACCTTACCGAAAAGCTCAATGTGAACATACTACGCCGTTAGCAACGCAAACGGACGATGCAGCTGTGACGCGATACGACATTTGTAACAAATGCGACTGTAGTCTGAACCCGGCTTAAGCGCATGCCCACGAAGCGCGATCAGCTTGGTCTATCGTCTGCTTGGCTGTTCCTTCGTGAGAACGTCATCCTGCATTAACTCACTTGAGACGAACAGGCAGCGCGTCTTGCTCGTATCTTATATTCCGAAGATCAGCAAGCAACTGAGAAAATGAAATGCGCAGATACGTCACACTGGCCCGCGCATGAGATAAGCTGACAAATGTGGATCGTTCATTTGTTAACTGGCCACGCGCGTCTTTACAGTCCGGCCGCGATCTGGCTACGCAGATGTTTTTTTTTTTTTTTTGCGCTTACTCTCGCCCTGTTTGTAACTTGGCTCCGTCGTACGGCGCTGACGCACAAAAAAGCCGGCGCTCGCGCACGATGGTTAAAGATTTGGGCGGCTGTACGTTACAGTCACAGTTGTTATGCTTATACGTGTCCGTTATGACGGAGAACGGACGCACGTTTTACGAACCCGTGTGTATGTGTAGAAGGGGTTCTTGACTGTTCTTGAGCAAGGTCATCATCACCGTGATCAGTGAGCACCAGCAGCTGGACCGGATCTATTAATCGGATCCTTTCGTGATCGTGGCTATGAGGAGCCTAAGTGTAGAGAAGATCGAGATATAGTGCAGCTGGTGGAAATCCTGGATGCCTCTTGCGATGAAATGGTCTATGATGCCTCCTGTCATGGACGTGGCAGTGAGGTCATTTGATGCCCTGCCCACATCCAAGCCGTCTTTCACGCAGTATAAAGACCAAGCGTTGTTGGGCCTTGATAAATCAATGTTGGAGTCACCGTTAATGATGAGAGGCCTGGTTCTCCCAGCAGACTTATTGTAGAAAGCATTGACCCCGGTTTTTGCGTAATCCACGTGGTCCACGTTGCGAACCACATGGACGAGTGGATGGCAGTTCAGCGTCTTCCAGGGGTGTTCTGTCTTCAGCTTCCTCTGTTTCCTTGCGTCCGCCGCGGTGCTGTAGCGGTTACGGTGCTCGGCTGCTGACCTGAAGGTCGCGGGTTCGGTCCCAGTCGCGGGGTCGCATTTCGATGGAGGCAAAATGCTAGATGCCCGTGTACTGCGCGCTCTCGGTACACGTTAAAGAATACCCGATGGTCAAAATTTCCGGAGCTCTTCGCTCAGCGTCTCTCATAATCATAATGTGGTTTTGGGACAAAAACCACTAACAATTATTACAATTATTATCACTTTCCTTACGTGTCCATGTGTGTGTTCGCTGTTACTGCGTTGGTTGAAAGTCTTTATCACCTGTGGCACATACCCGAATACCGGAGTTCATGTTATGGCACATACTCGCATAACATGAACTCTGGTATTCGGGTATGTGCCACACGTGATTGAGAGAAAGGGTTTCATGACGTACGCGACAGGTATTTTGCTTTATTCTTGTCATGACCAGTGAAGCGTGTTTTCCGTACACTGATCCCCTGCTATGCCAATTTTGGTATATTACGAGTTATGGAGACGACCAGGAGAGCGCCCAGACGTGGGGGGCTAGATAGATAGATAGATAGATAGATAGATAGATAGATAGATAGATAGATAGATAGATAGATAGATAGATAGATAGATAGATAGATAGATAGATAGATAGATAGATAGATAGATAGATAGATAGATAGATAGATAGATAGATAGATAGATAGATAGATAGATAGATAGATAGATAGATAGAAACGGCCAAAGTGGCTGAGGTTTGCTAAGAAATGCTTCGCGTCTAAAAACTAGAACTACCTATGGTCAACAAATCTTAAAGTGGTAAATCCCTTATCTGCTAAATAGTCATCCGCAAGTGCTAACCATTGATATTGCTACCTTCTTGCATATTATTTTTTCAGAAAAAGCTCGAAGATGTACTTCCTTGATTGAACCTATTTAGCCCCGCCACGGTGGTCTAGTTGTTATGGCGCTCGACTGCTGACCCGAAGGTCGCGGGATCGAATCCCGGCCACGGCGGCTGCACTTTCGATGGAGGCGAAAATGTTTGAGGCCCGTGTACTTAGGTTTAGGTGCACATTAAAGAACCCCAGGTGGTCGAAATTTCCGGAGCCCTCCACTACGGCGTCTCTCATAATTATATGGTGGTTTTGGGACGTTAAACCCCAGATATCGTCGTCTAGTGAGCGCTGTTTCAACAAAGATGAACGCATACCAACTCGCTCAAGCTTCCATTCTTATGCATTTTCAGCGCAGCTTAAGAAACTAGGGTCCTTAAAATTACGTATGTATCAAGCTAGCGAAACGGCTGCCAGCGCCCCATGAGCGTGGCACGTAAGTCATGCTTTACATGACATGCGTGTCATGATTTTCATCTTAACTCGTGTTGTTTATGTTCGTTACACAGTCACGTCGCAAGATACCAATTTGGGTGTATATAAAGCTAGCGAAACGGCCACCAGCGCACCATGAGCGCGGCACGTAAGTCATGCTGTACATGACATGCGTGTCATGATTTTCATGTTAACTCGTGTCATTTATGTTCGTCACACAGTCAAGTCGCAAGATACCAATTTTGGTGTATATAGAGCTAGCAGAGAGTTTTAGCAAGTTACGGAAATACGGTACGCAAATACGGTAAGGCAGTACGGTAGCGTTCCTCCTTTCCCGCTGGTTGTGCTTTGGCCGCTCAACGACCGGGAAAGGAGGAGCGGTACCGTACTGCCTTACCGTATTTGCGTACCGTATTTCCGTAACTCGCTAAAAGACTCTAGCGAAACGGCCGCCAGCGCACCATGAGCGTGGCATGTAAATCATGCTGTACATGACATGCGTGTCATGATTTTCATGTTATGACTTGACATTTATGTTCGTCATAAAGTCAAGTTACGCCATACCCATTTTGGTGTACATTCGATTAACCAAGCGAACAGGAGAGCACAAAGTCGTAGGCGGCTAGATAGATAGATAGATTGCGGCGAAGCAATTGGTACTGCTTAACGGTTGCGCTCTCCAGCGGCTCCTAGTGGGTCGTCCTCTTCTAAACGCCGCTCGCGCTCTCGGAGCACGTGCTTTTGCCTTGACTGTCGCCATAGGCCTCCAACGCTCAAGTTTGCGCAGCGCCGTCCGCCGCCCCAGCGGAGAGAGGGGAAAACTCCGGTAGCTGGGACGGGTCGCTCTTGCTTGGTTTTCCCATCGCGCGCGCGGAGAACGTGCTCCCCGGGGCTTTTATCTCGCATTTTTCACGCTATGGGTGCCGTTCCTTCGTCGTACTCGAAAGCAGGCACGCAGTCCTGCTGCATTGTGAACTGTCACAAAAGTTTAAAAATGTCGAAGAGCCGAAAACTACCTGTCATGTTCTACCGTTTCCAATGCAAGCAGTCCGAGGAGCAGAGGCGTCAAGAGTGGATTATGGCAGTTCGCCGCGATGCTTTCGCGGTCTTGTCACCTTGAAGCAGTTTTTGTCGTACACAGTATTACGAACTATTAACGGGGAGAAACACGATGATCGTGCTCATTTGAAAGGGAAGTGCGTTTGTGAACCGAAGTTACAATAAATAGACAGCCGCTGTACGTTTCGAGATTGCGCGCTGGCTTTCCGAGTCAACCATTTGTAATGTTACAGCAGCGGAGCATTTGGGCTTATTACACCACAGTTTAAATAACGTACCGTGAGTACTAAGTGTTTATTTCAGCTGATTGCGGTACATTTCCCGTCGCGGCTCCCTGTAAACAGAATTAAGCTGTATGTTTGCACTGAGCATTTATATCGGCCTTGCATGCGACACGCCGTGATTGCTTAGAAGGCTGAAGTGTTGCGCTGCTAAAATCGTGGTCATGGGTTCGATTCACGCATACAGCAGCTGCATTTCGATGGGAGCTAAATGCACTAACACCGGCGTACTTAGATTTACGTACACGTTAAAGAAACCCAGGTGGCCGAAATTAATCCGAATTAGTCCACCACGGCGTGCCTCGTATTAGTCATGCGTTCGGCACGTAATAAAAAGCCTTGCATGCCGCTTTGGAAACGAGCTGAAAAAAGAACCAAGGTGGCAATTAAATTTTCGATGGCTTCGCGAATTCAGATGCGCTTATTATTGGGCACAAATCTCGGCATAATCATAAACATGCGCGATCCCAGTGGGTATTGTATAGTATCAGGGGCGTAGCCAGAAATTTTTTCGGGGGGGGGGGTCCAACCATACTTTATGTATGTTTGTGCGTGCGTTTGTATGTGTGCGTGTACATATACGCAAGCAAAATTGAAAATTTTCGGGGAGGGTTTGAACCCCCCCCCCCTTGGCTACGCCCCTGTATAGTATGATGCTGACCAAGCGGGCTGTCGAAACAACCAAAGCGACATTCGAATAAGCGAACACGGTGCATGATCAGGCGTCGATATTATTCGAAATGAAACACGCCTCTGCAAGAAACATGCATCGTCGAAGTGGGCATGAAACATTTATTTATTTTTTGTTTGCGTATATCATTATGCTGTCAAAGGGAGCTCTAAAAAAATCCAAGGCGACATTAAACTTGCGATCCGACGTTGTTATCATTCGATGCAAACTTCGGCAAAAGTGAAACTCCCACGAAACTGAACACTGCGCATTGCGATGCAGCCAGTGACTCAACAGGGCAGATGTAAATTTATGCTCTTCACACTGAGCTCATAATAAATTTAAAGCCGCACGACAAACTTGGCATCCAAGCAATTGAAAAGTTATCAATAGAAAACGCACGCGAAAGCGTGCTGGATGGTTGCTGACAGCTCCGAGTATACACGACAGCCGCAACGAATGCGCGTTTTACCGGTAACATAATTACAGAACTCGCGCAGTCACCTCCCTACTCATGTCAAAGAAATGTGCCCGTTCAGCATCTGCACGCACGTAGCGTTCGCACAAACAGCATCGCCCTTGACGACTTGCTCGGTCCCGAAAAGGTGGTCGATCAACCGTCCTCCTCTGGTAAGATTCCCACCGTTAAAACGTTTTTTTCCATCTCTGGGATCTTTCTAAACCTTCAGAGCAAGCGACACGTGAAGCTGCACGTGCACGGCGAGCAGAGAACAGCGCGTGCAGGGTGCCTGAACGTGCGGAGACAGCGCAGTCAAAAGCCAGGCGCGGGGAGAGAAGCGACCGGTTTTCGCAAGAAAGGCGGCGAAACGCGTGCGACTCAGCGCCCCCTGGCCGAGCTTGGGAGGCCTATAGTGCATTGTCGCCGAAGCATTGGCACTGTTCAAGGATTGCCTAAAGCCGCTAACTCTCACGTACGAGATTCCTGAGAACGGATCCCTGAGATTCTTGGACCTTAGGCTTTCCTTTTCGAGTAACCACATATGTTGGAGATATGAGCCTCGTGCGAAAAAACCCTTGTTGCCTTTTGCCTCTGCACACAGCAAGCTTGTCAAGCGCGGAATTGCTCGTGCCTGTCTAAACAACGCTTTGACCAAGTCCTGCTACCATTCGATGCAAGAAAGCTTCTGCGGGCAGATTGCTCGCTTGAAGGCAGCTGGTTATCCACGTCACCTGCTGGTATCTGTTTCAGAGAAGCTCCGAAAGTGTTCGAAGAGCAGTGACCCGTGCACTAATTCGCAGGCAGCAGTGCGTAAGAAGGTGGCTGTCATTCCATACCTGCATGGTATATCCCACAATCTGAAAAAGATTGGTCAAAGAGCGGGGATATCAGTTGTGTTTTCAGCGCCTAATAAGTTGTCGCAGTTATGTGCCAGAACCAGTCCGGTAGGAAGGCCTTCCAATAGCTGCAAAATTAGGCACCGAAACAAATTTGTCGAATGTGTGAAGGGCGTAGTGTATCACATCCCTTTGTCTTGTGGTCAAAGGTACGTCGGACAGACAGGCAGATGCCTGAATGTGAGATTGCTCGAGCACAATCAGAAAGTGAAAAAAGGCAGTGATGGTTTCTTGGCGGCTCATTGCGCAGAATGTAAATGCGTGCCTTTATTTGACAGTACATCAGTGTTGGCATCTCACCCTAAGGATAGCATCAGGCTCATCATTGAGGCGGCAGCGATTGCTAATGGAATTTGCATCAGCAAGCCATCCATCGCACTAACAAAAAAGGAGCTAGATTACTTAAATTCACCCGCACGTGTAGGTCCTGCGTAGTTTTGCTGCTTTTTTATAAAAATGTCCCCTTTTTTGCGTTGACTGATATCTGTGTAATCACATGTGAGAAGTATATATGTGTGTGTTGCTTTAATAAACGATAGTTGGAAGTTAGCGCCTGTCTTCGTCGTTTCTTTGTCCGCCGTGCTCGTTTTGCGCTAAAGCTTCAGTATTATGGAATACCAACTAGCCCGCTCTCACACCTTGCTTCAGTACTGTTGCCCTCTGTAAAAAATAAACGCACGAGTTTTCTACCCAAGAAGGTCGATGGAGGAGGGTGTGTGCGACAAATAGAGGGTCATTTGATATGCTGATCACGTGTCATGAAGTGACAAGTAACACGCCGCTAGCGTTAACATGGCAATTGTAAACGCGTACTTCATTCGTCTATGCAGCGTGAACATATGAAAGTTCCAAATGTAAGCCTTAATTCTTACATGCACAGCATACAAACCAAAATTATACAATGAGTAGGTGACACATGTCGCGTACATCATGGAAAGAATTGCGCCGATGGTTTCTAAACGTGCCGGTAGCCAGACATTCGGATTCCTGCTCCACGCCTCTTCAAGTAATTCGACGTAATGAAAGAGATCGGAGGACAGATGCCTTGCAGTGCACGTTCCCGGTATGCAGCGAGCGAAGCCCCAATTAAGGTCAACGGAAGGATTTTTGTCCCACCGTGTCTCACTAATGAGATTGAGATGGCAACCGCGTGTCTCGCAACACTGGTCATCGCAGTGGAGAAGAAAACTACGCAAGCGCGCAGAGAAATAAGTAGAAGCATACGCGGAGCTGATGGCATGTGTCCTTGGGTTCTTGTGTGTCGCACGATAATTGCATGAAGGTCCGACAGAAGAAAGGAATCTTCGCCCACTGTACCTTAATGTCGTCCGCTGTAGGCCGAAGATGTCAAAAAAGGAATGAAGGCAGGAATGCCGCATGGTGGTGGTTATGTGAGAGCCTGCATATCGTGAAAACCAAAACAGAAGTTCTGGTGAGTATAGAAATGTTTATTTCATCGTGCTTCACGTATTTAGACCCGCTCGTACGCAGAGTGTACTCTATGGCGATGCAACTTGCAATACCGTGGAATACCAACGGAACATCCATCGTTTCGAGGTGCGTCACCACGACACGTTGAGTTTGTTGAGTGCGTTGAATGTGTTTCTCAACACACCAAGACGTGGGTGTGTTGAGCACCATGAAGTAGTGTTATGGTCGCCAGCACGTAGCGACTTGAGAGGTAGAGAGATAATAATCTTTAATGAAAACCCCGGAGAGTTTAGCCTGGTTTCTCGCTTGGCGTGCTACTCCAGGTATTGGGTAATGACTATGGTATTTATATTGATCACATACACGCACGAATAGTATACAGGTGCAAACGCGCATATATACATGAAAAGACTCATTCACAAACTTTCGTTAAGTCGAGTCTTCCTCAAGAACACCAACAGCGCTTTTGTGTTGCGCATCGCACTACCGCTGTCTTGCCACGGGCCGAGTAGGTGCCGCGGCTCCAAGCTTGAGCCACGTTGCAAATGAAGTGCTGCCTTCAGAATCTGTCGTTCGGCGTCGTAACGGGAACAGCCGCAGAGTACGTGTTTCAAGTCTTCCCGAGTATTACAGGTGATGCACGTGGGTGAGTCCGACTGCCTGATCTTGTGTTTGAAGTATTTCGTGTAGGGAACGTCGAGTCACAGTCGGTGAATGTACATTGAGTTGCTTGCGCAGCACCCCAAATTCACCACCTAGTGGAGTTGTCGATAAATAAAAAAAATGTTGTTGATCCGTCTCTCATAGGAGTCGGTATAACACTAAACTGAAATCTGCTTCCAAAGAATTCAATCCAAAGAAGCAGTTTAATCTTTATTGTACATCGAGAAGAACTTGTAGATTGCTATGGGTATTTGGCCGGTATGGCACCGTTTGACATGCATGAACCCATGTTGACGCCTGGTGGCGCATCTCCATCTCGACGGCTAAAATCGATCACTATGACCAACACCCATGGCATTGTCGTTTATCACCTCATCAGCATCATTCAAGAAATTTGGGGCAATGACCACTTCGTATTTCTCCCGTGGCGTCGTATTGGCGAGCGACGTCCAGCTAGTAGGTCGCTTCGGCGAAGGTACGACCATAATTATAGCAGCCTGTTGGGTTGCAACGCGCTGAGCTTCAGGAACGCGAGACGCAGAGTCTGTAGCTTGAGCCGCGAACGCGCGAAGGCGTTCCGCTTCGTGCTTGCGCCTCTATCGGTGCACTAAAGCACACATTTGCGCGACATTCACAATTCTACATCGTTGCCTTTCTGCGGCGCTTAAAGGAGCGGTGACATCAACTTTATGCATTTTAATGTAGCAGCTTCTTTAGTCGGTGTCATCGCACTCGAATAAAGAGCCTGCGGAGAAACACCGTTCGTGCATGTGGAAGCTGCACTACGCTGACGAAGAGGCGTCACACGCTAATGCAACGCGAAATGCAAAGCACGTAACTGCGTCGTCACCGAATGAAATCACCACGTACAATGCGTTCCACCGATAGCATCCGCTGCGCTAAGACTACCGAAACGCTCTTTAGACAGCGCTCGTTATGTGTGATGACATCATAGAGTTTCATACAATAACACAGAGAAGAAACTGGCGCTGCGATTGTTCAACCACCATGGGAATGATGGGAAATACAGGCTTCGGATTGGATTTCTTTAGCTAGCGAACAGTCTACGGATCTTTTTCTACAGTTTCACTTTTCTTCTTTGCGAGGCGTGGGCAGTGGGGTGCGTTGCAAAGCACTCAAGCAGTGCCTTTGTTGTTCAAAGAGGCTGAAGACCGCTAGGTTCTTTGGTTTTCTGCCACGTTGCAGCTTTACAGGTTGTATTTGACAGTTTTAGCAAAGCGTCGTGCACTCACCGCTGCGCATAGATGCGTCGAACGCCACCGCGTGGCAGGAGACGCGGAGAAGAAGTCACTCAACGCACCGCCCTCTTTAAGAAAAAAAATGTACAAGAACGTTGGGTTGTAGCGCGCTGCTCAAACGCGAAGTAACAACTGTGACAGTTTTTGCGCTCGTCCTGTGTACCCCTGTGCGTTCTTTTCGAGCGTCCTTCCTTGTGTTCGAGGAGCGTGCTGCAAGTGTCGAGCTGTGACACTTGTTTGTGCTCGTACTGTGTGTGCTCTGTTTGTGCATCCCTTGCGCTTGAGCGGAGCGCTGCAAGTATCTAGCTGCTTGCGGTTCTTCGTATGACACTATAATGTGTACTAAACACAGTAAAAGAAAAGATACAAAAGCAGACTAGTTGACCACTTTGCTGCAGCACTTGTTTACGCATAATGCAGACAATCACGAAACTTAAGATATGAAACACGCGCCCTTAAAAAGTAAACACAGCAAAAGAAGAGATACGAAAGCAGATGATTTGACTAGCTTGCTGCAGCTCTTGTTTACGCTCGTCTACAAATTTTTAAAAATAACAGTCCTTGTCAGCCGCGTTCTTACTCCGCTCTGGGAGTTTTAAATGAGAAGAATTTCTCAGCGAACCTTTGGCACATTCAGCGTTTCTGTCAACGAATCTATCTACCTAACTGCCTACGCCTGGGTGCTCTCATGATCGCCTCCTTAACTTGCTGTAGACCAAAATCGGCATGGGAGGGTAAGAGGATTTGACGAATATGGCTGTCGGACCTTGGCATGAACAACGGGAAAATCCTGTCGCGTACGTCGTCAAACCCTTTCCTCCAGACACGTGTGGCACATAGCCGTTTACCACTGGCCGCGGTGTATGGTTATGCGTATGGTTATCTACCCAGGAACGGCGAAAACAGACATTAGTAATTTAAATGCGAGAGCGGTTAAAAAGAACCGACACCGGCAGCGTTGACCCGACGAATGGAAAGAATAAATATTAGGATCACAACAGGAATAGAACTAGAGGTGTGCGCCGCCGCGCCGCCGCCGCCGCCTGTTTTTGGTCACGCCACTCGCGCCGCCGCCGAAGTCCCAAGAGAGATCACACCGCCGCCGCCGCCGCGCAATAATTGCGGCGCGCCGCCGTTAGTCTTTTCTTTTAATTCGAATGAGGAATCTGCAAATAAAAAAAAACGCCAGGCCTGCGCGGAAAGCGCAGCACAGTCACAGCGAAAGCTCGAAGCGCGGCAGTTCTATAGCCCGGTATAAACTCTCTTGTGGCCACTGATACAAGTACACTAGGAAAGTACCCACTACGCCACAAATCATAATTTTTGTGAAGTTGGGAAGCACCCACCACGACATTATTCACCATTCTGCGGAGAAGCTAGGTACCATCTGTAAGGCATTATGTGCACTTTCTCGATGCCACGGTTGATGACGATGAAGAATTATGGCTGATCCCTTTGTAATGGGTTAGAAGCTTTAAAGGGCCCACTGGTTACGTAATTCGCATTGCGTGGCGCCCGGTCGTTATTTCATTCTCCCACCACGCTTTATAACATAGGCTAACGTGAGAAATATATAGAGAGAGGGAATTAAGCTTTTGGAGACCCTGAGCAAATGGATCATGGGAGCCTTATGGGCTTGCTTGGCAACCAATAGAAATGCACTTGCGAGAAACCTACTACGCTATAAAACATCACAATTTTTTTAAAGTACGGAAGCAGCCACTATGCAATTCTTCGTCATTCTACGGAGAACCGTGGTACCCGCTAAATACCTGTAAGACATTATATTATGTTCACTTTTTTGATGCTGTGTCTGATGACGATGAAGTATTAATGGAAGATCCCTTTGTAAAGGGTTGGAAGCATTCAACAACCCTCTCGTTGCGCAATTCGCGTTGTGTGACGCCTGGTTGCAGAATTCGCGTTGTGTGACTCCAGGTTGTTATTTTACTCTTCTACCACGTTACATTATACATGTGTTAATGAGGTTCCTTCCCGACATGAAGCCTGTATAGGGTCTTTTTGCAACGCAGTTTCAAGCACCGGCATGGCTCCGAGGTGGAACACTCGGCTCCCACGCAGAGGACCCAGGTTCGAACCTCGTTCCATCCGGGAAATTTTTCTCTTATTTCGTTTTTTTTTTTCTTATTTCGAGCGATACTGGTTACGGACACCGACGGCGGCGGCGGACAACTACGGCGCTAAAAACGGCCCTTGTTGTGATCTCATAACAGCTTTCGCTGTAATACAGCACTTCACCGGAGGAGCTTTTCTCGATGTGTCCTTGTAATGAACTGTCCATTTCAGCGGCCGCTGAATAGCGGGAGCTCGGCGAGAAGCGCGCCCCCTGTTTCCGGTTCTTGTTCTGCAGCGCCATCATGACATCACGAAGCTTTCAAACACTCTCGACACAAATGATAGGGGCGTAATGCGCTTCAATGCAAGGAATGCAGCCGTCAGATATCCGATCTTCGGTGCACATGTCTTTTGCTCGTGTTAGCTATCGATTTAGGTTTAATGCGGCCGCTCGTCTAATGCAGCTGTAAGGTCGGCACGCATTCCCTGCATCGTTCTCAAACATCTGGGACACATTCATATGCATATTGAGACTTGAAACGTTCCGATTTCTGTGCATTTCGTCACTCTCTTCTTACGCTAGGAATGTGCTGGCGAGTTCGGTGCGGTGACGTGGTTAAGAGAGAGCAGACATCACGGCTCACCGCTTTTTCGAATCACTGAATGCACTCTACCGAAATGGACTTTGGACATCTCCTTTGGATGAACGTATCGAGGATAGCTCCCCAGAAGTTGTAGTATCTTTTTCTTCTCCAGAAATATCACGAGTATTGCCTGACCTTAACGCTGTCGCGCCCTCCAGCCTTAAAGGGCGACGATCCAACTCACTAAATAGCATATTCTTGGAGTCTTGGACCTAGTACACTGTGCATAAAAAAATAAGAGATAAGTAATATATATATATATATATATATATATATATATATATATATATATATATCTCGGTGCGTTAGTACACTTTTTCCTTTTATTCTTACTCGAGTAAATGGATAAATAAATACAGAAGTAAAGAGAATGGCAAACGTACAATATTTGGCTGAGTTAGTTGGTAGGTATTCATGTTAAGAAGACATGACGTGGAAGCACGGACATAAGAGAAAAGTCGAGAGAGTGAACAGCTACCTCTCACGTAGACCACTACCCGCACTTGGTTGATAGGTATGGCCTCTTACGTGAGAATGCGCAGATAAATATTTGTGTCTACCTTCGGCTCCGCCGCTGTGTGATTTTTCAGTTGTTAGCGGCGTTTCTGGTGTCTTGACTACTCTCCTGTGTCCGTGTTTGCGCGCCCTGTTTTTATAAAGGGCCCCTCACAGCCTCTGAAAATACAACAAAAAACAAAAACAACGAGCACGTTATTCTCTGTTGGCGTTTCTTGTCTTTTGGTGCACTTCGTGATGCCAGAACAGTGATTCACGTGACATCATCATGGTACATACTCTCGACTGGGCCATATACGAGAAACAAAAGTTGTGAATTTTCTCCCACACTGCTTTGCTATGCAGTCACACACCCATTCTTGCTTGTCTCGCATGACTATCGTACGCGATTAACTGATTTCGCGCCATTTTGTGTGTTTGCGACTGCGCATGCAGAGATAACAGACTGTAGCCGAGAAGCGCGAAATCATGATGGGTTCAACGCTTAGCGCTAACATTGTACTCGTGCTTTATGAAGAAATAAGTGGCGAGGAGATGTCCCCTGTAAGAAGGGTATTGAAGGCGAGAACGAAACCAATGGAAAAGGCGCCGGAATAAATGACTCTTCCAAAGGACAGCGGAGACGATGCAGCTTTCCAGGAAGGCGAGCCCTCTTCGACGGTTTTTTGTATATTTTATTGCGTTAGCAATTGCATGGACACTCAGGACAAGTTTTCACCGTCGCCGTCATGTTCTGTATAAACTCTAAATCGATAACCTCGCTCCGCGCATTGTATGTTCTACCCGCGAGTAAAAGCTCACGAGCGTTGGCAAACAACATGGCTAAAGCAGAGATGAAACAAGCTGGCCATCTCCGTGACACGGAATGACATCAACCCGCGTGCGAGGCCTGCCGTCGATTGCTCCTCAAGCAGAAGGAAACGCCCCGCCCGTCATTTGCTGGGCGAAGGAGCAGGAAAGGATGTCTGGGGAGAGGGACTGCGTAACTCGAGCAGCAACTGTGAACTTTGACAATAAAGGCGCGGTCGAGAGCGCTGGCACGCGCGCTATTTCGGCAGACATCCCCCAGCGAACGGCTCGTAGACCTTCTTCGCGCTGTGAGCGCTGTGAGTGCTGTGATCTCACTGCTTCGCGCTCGGACCACTCATACGACAAACTGACAGAAAACTGCTTCTCTCCCGTGAGCGGCCGTATTGCGATACACCAGCATTTTATAGAGTTAAGTGAGATCGGAGCAAAAAGACTTAGCTGCTGGCCCTCGTTCGTGTAACATTACAGCGTGTACTTATCGTATTCACTGCTTGACCCATCCACAATACTCGCTTGTCACCAAAAGAGTGGAGAAATTCGCCATCTGTGGAACTTCTGCGCGGGCTCAAGCGACGATCGACACGTTTTCTGCTTGGAGCAATATGGCGGTCGTCGGCTTCAGCGGTGGCGCGCCGCCGCCTCCACTCCAGAAGCTTTTAAAGACGATAGTCTTTCTTGGGGAACATAAACGCAGAAATTTTGGCCTATCTTTCTGGCTGTTTTTCTGTTTGTCTGTCTGTCACCCGATTCAGCCACCCGGCCAACATTGAACCACTTGCCGAAGGGCCAGACACCTTGAACAACTGACTAGGTTCATACTTGTGTACATTGTCGATCAAAAAGGAAACATTACGCATATCTGAGGAGCAACATCACTAGGTAAGTATTAGGTGGTGTGTTCCTTTAACAGAAAATACATAGGTACATAATTCTAAAGACCCTAGTTCCTTAAGATGCGCTGAAAATGCGACTGCACTGAAAGTTGCCTTCCTCCGTGCCCTCTGCACGATCTCATTGTTGTGTTTTGGTTTCGGTTCAGTATTGCACTGTACGAATGCCATGGGGCGCCACTCTGGCATTCCTGTTTTACTCAGGCGACGTGTAAATAAAAGAGTGTGTGGAGGAGACTCGTTGAGTGCGGAGGTTTCTTCTGCTTCGACGCTTCGCGCCAAACCGCGTGTTCGGGCCGTTGGCGTTCCCACCGATCGCGTTGGTCACCGCCGGTCTTCGCCTGCTGCTGCGCCGGGTCTACCAGCCCTAATCACAGCACTCATGTTTCCCGACGTATTGCCAGATGACGTCCATATCTCACGTAGCGCCTCTTCTATCGTCTTTAGACGACATTTGCAGCGAAGCACGCAGATATTTAAACCTCCTTGCTAACACGGATAGAGAACGATTCGGCGACGACGCATATAAACCATGGCCTCAGAGATTGCGCGCAGGCGCGCTATCTCGAGGGCCAAAGTGTCTCGAAAAACACTGGTGGCGCTAGTGCCAGCGAAAAACAATGGCCGCGCTATCATCGGTGAGTTGCCTTAGACGCAGTTACGTTATTTGCCTTTCGCTTCGTGTTAGCGTGCATGTGACGGCTCGTTGTCGGAGCAGTGCAGCTTCCATATGCACCAACGGTGTTTCGCCGCCGAGTGCTTCGAGTGCGATTGCACCAAATAATAAAACCGCTGCAGAAAGGCGCTGCGAAAGCGCTGCAGAAAGGCAACGATGTCGAGGGGCGAATGTCGTGCCTTGGTGGAGCGAGACAGAGGTCAGCTGGACGTGGAACGCCTGCGCGCGTTCGCGGCTCAAGCTACGAACCTCTGCCGCCGTGACGCTGAAGCGCAGTGTGGTAGTGTATGCATGAGCACAGGCGTAGGTTACCCTATTACTCGGAAGCGCACACCGTGCCGTTTCTCTCCTTAATTGACGACGCTTTGAAGAAGTGCATATCGAGTACCACTGTTTATTACGGACTTACTGGTGTCATCTTCGCGTGGGATTCACGATACGCTGTGTCCAGATATAGGTTCATAACTTCAGCTACCGCAGCGGTTAAATCATGATCATGAGCGTTAGTCGTCGCGATAGAGATATGCCGCTAGGCGTCAACGTGGATGCATTCACGTCAAACGGTACTATAGTTACCAAAGACGAATAAACATTGTGCAAGCTGTCATATATCACTGCACAATAAGCACTAATTCTGTGAAGACACGTTTCACTTTGGTGTTACACCGGTTGCTATGACGGAGGGATCAGCCATGTTCTTTTTATTGCGATAGCAATTATATGGACAGTCTCGGCTGGATTTCGTCGTCGCCGTCATGCACCGTATATGTATAAGTATGCATATATATATATATATATATATATATATATATATATATATATATATATAAACTCCACAAAGAAATCTAATTGAGAAAATACTTCGGAGGCGCGGAATCGAACCAGGGACCTCTTGCTCCGCAGCGAGTGGCGCTTACCACTACGCCACTAAACGCAGATCCGCCACTAAACGTAGATACACACCCTTTACCGCTGGATGGACTCGAAGACGGCCGGCGCTTATAAACGTTTCTTCATTACCAGCGAGATGGCGCTAGGAGCGCGACGGGCGCATTTAAAAGTCATCGGCGAGCTCGCTCGCTTCTTCTTATATTTTCGCAGGGAAAACCTTGCCCATCCGATGTCTGCTCGCGCAGTTTTCTCGTGGTGAGGGAAAGAGGGATGTTTCAAGCTTTCACCGTGATGTCCCCGCTCATGTTACGGAGCTCACGAAACTCACTCGAGCTGAAGAGACGCCGCTAAACGAACAAACAGAATATGAGCGCGAACTATCAAGTGTCACAGCTCAACATTTGAAGTACGCTAGTTTCCTTCGCTTCTTCGGCCGCCTTTGCAACAGGAGCGCTGTTCAAACTGAGAGTATGCATTGGCGAGCCTCACATCGTAGAGCATCAGTTTGTTGCTATCGCATTCATTGCTTCGCCCTTGCGGGGAAACTGTGACTTTTTTCTAATTAACCATACAATTTTATGCATTTTATTATTGTTGTTGTGGTTGCTATTGTTGCTGCTGTAGTAGTAGCAGTACCACTAGTAGTGGTAGTAGTAGTAGTAGTAGTAGTAGTAGTAGTAGTAGTAGTAGTAGTAGTAGTACTTGTTATGCTGTCAACCACATGCTTTTTAAATGCGAAGCATTTCTTAGCGAACTTCTGCGACTTTGAGCGTATCTATCTATCTATCTATCTATCTATCTATCTATCTATCTATCTATCTATCTATCTATCTATCTATCTATCTATCTATCTATCTATCTATCTATCTATCTAGCCGCCTACGACTTCGTGCTCTCCTGGCCGTTTCGTTAATCGGATGTATACCAAAATTGGTGTGTCATAACATGGCCTTATTACGATCATAAATGACAGGTCATATCATGAAAATCATGACACGCATGTCATGAACAGCATGATTTACATTCCATGGCCTTTGGGCTTCCTGGCCGTTCCGTTAGTCATCATCATCATCATCATCATCAGCCTGTCTACGCCCACTGCAGGGCAAAGGCCTCTCCCATGTTCCGCCAATCAACCCGGTCCTGTGCTTTCTGCTGCCACGTAATACCTGCAAACTTCTTAATCTCATCTACCCACCTAATTTTCTGTCTCCCCCTCACGCATGTCATGAACAGCATGATTTATATTCCACGACCTTTGGGCTCTTGCGGCCGTTCCGTTAATTTCATATATACCAAAATTGGTACGGCGTAACAAGAGTTCATGACGAACATAATGACAGCTCCTAACATGCAATTCATGCCGCGCATGTCATGTGCAGCATGATTTACATGACACGATCTCGGGGCGCTCGCGGCCGTTTAAATGAAGGGATACATACGAAAACTGGTATGACGAGACATTTCTGTATGACGAACATAACTGACACATGATAACATGAAAATCATGATATGCATGTCATGTATGACATGATTTACATGCCACGCTCATGGCGCACTCGCGGCCGTTTCGCTAGATTGATATACACCAAAATTGGTATTGTGCGATGTGACTTTATGAAGAACATGAATAACAGGTGATAGCATGAAAACCATGGTATCCATGACATGTATGTCATGATTTACAAGCCACGCTCATGGTGCATTCGCGTCCGTTTCGCTTGCGTGATATACACCGAAATTGGTGTTACGCGACACGACTGTATGATGAACGTAAGTGAGATGTGGTAACATGAAAATCATGACATGCAAGTCATGTACGACCTGATTTACATGCCACGCTCATGATGCGCTAGCGGCCGTTTCAGTAGGTTGATATACACCAAAATTGGTATTGCGCGATGTGACTGTATGAAGAACATGAATAACAGTTTGTTAAGATGAAAACCATGACATGCATGTCATGTATGCCATGAGTTCATTGCCACGCTCATAATGCGTTCGCGGCCGCTTCGCATTATGAGCGTGTGGCCGCTTCGCTAGCTTGATGTACACCAAAATTGGCAATGCGCGAAGCGACTGTATGAAGAAGGTAAGTGAGACGTGGTAGCATGAAAATCATGACATGCACGACATGATTTACATGTCATGCTCATGACGCACTCGTGCCGTTTCGCTTGCTTGACATACACCAAAATTGATATTGCGCGACGCGACCGCATGACGAACGTAAATGAAAGGTGGTAACATGGAAATCATGACATGCAGGTTATGTATGTCATGATTTACATGCCGCGCTCATGGTGCATTTCCGGCCGTTTCGCTAGCTTGGTATACACCAAAATTGGTATTGCGCGACGCCACTGTAAGACGAACGTAAATGAAAGGTGGTAACAGGATAATCATGACATGCATGAAATGTACGATAAGATTTACATGCCATGCTCATGGCGCACTCGTGGCCGTTCCGCTAGATTCATATGCACCAAAATTGGTATAGCGCGATGTGACTGTATGAAGAACATGAATAACAGGTGGTAACATGAACACTATGACATGCATACCATGTATGTCATGACTTACATGCCACGCTCATGGTGCATTCGCGGCCGTTTCGACAGCTTGATATGCACCAAAACTGGTATTGCGCGATGTGACTGTATGATGAACATTAGTGACAGATGGTAACATGAAAAACCATAATATGCATGTCATGTGTGGCATGATTTACATGCTCTACTCATGGTGCACTCGCGGCCATTTCGCTCCTTTGGTATACACCAAAATTGATATTGCGCGATGTGATTGTATGACGAACATAAATGAGGTCTTAACATGCGAATCATGTTATGCATGTCATGTACGGTATGATTTACATGCCACTGTCATGATGCGCTTCCAGCCGTTTTGTTAGCTGGATATATACCAAAATTGGTATGGCATGACACGAGTGCGTGATGAACATAAACGACAGGTCATGCATTTATATACCAGAATATGCGTTTCACTGGCATTGTGTACACTAGATTGTGCATGCATGCGTGCATGGCAAACATGCGATATATGGTGGACTAGATGCCATGACATGAATGATTTCATTTGGCTCAAAGACAAACAAGGCGATGTATGCAGCTCTTTGCTGGCTGCTTCGCATTACATCGATTCCCACAGTGCGTGGGATCTGCCGAATTTTTTTTAAAGTGATAATTTATGATATTCAACACGTCGCACATTTTTATACTAATCTTAATTGCAACATTAAAACTTGAGTGTATGTTTGCACGCGCACTGCGTTCTTCGCGATCAAAACATGCCTGAATTGACAGCCTGGCTGGTTGGTCTTGATTCATCTTGAATTGCTTGTACAACACAAAATACAATTTGGATGGCGAAGAAGCACATGCAGAGAGCGCTATCAGTTGAGCTTATTGCATACAATATAAACGCGAACGTGTACATGCACGCGCAAGAGAAAGTGATCAAGAAGAAAGAAGAGGGAACACAACTAGTAGCCCAATCTGTTTACTCCATGTGCTTGATTCTGAGGCAGGCCCGTAGCCAGGGTGGGTGGGCGGAGGGCCCTGGCCCCCCTAAAATTTTTATGATACATAGTGTTTTACCGAAAATAAGTAATGAAAATAGGCGTTTTTCTCAAACAGTCAAGGCTTTCAGCAAGACCCCCCCCCCCCCCGAAAAGAATTGCTGGCTACGGACCTACTCTGAGGAATTCGATCTTTTTGTCACTTCTGGAGATAGACGCACTGACTGGTGCATTTCGTGCTGTCTTCATTATTGCGGTAGGTCTCTAGGATCACCTTTTTTTGCTCTTGTCCATCCTATACCACCGTATCTTTAAAACTTGGAGGACGGTTGAGCCTCGCCTTCAAGACTAGAGCGCGATAGCGTAATCGGGCCCCGTGTGCATCGCCTTCTCAATTGCTAGCCTGGCTTCGGTTCTTGGTGGATGTCTCAACCATGCTGCAAGGAAACGAACGTCTGTGCGCGTAACATTGGCCGTTTCAAACTATCCTAGAATGTCTACTGCAAGTACAATTGGAGAGTGCCCACTACGCGATAATTTTTCCTTTTGCGAATCGGCCTTACGCGTCCGTAAGGCAACACGGGAACCTTACTTGCTTGCTGGATTGCTTGATCCTTTAATTTTGGCTCTCACTCACTATGGGGGATTCGCCATGAAACCGGCGGTTTCATGGCCAATTACTTTGTGCGTCGCTGTTTACTATCTGGAGACACTCGGTCCCATCTTCAGCGTGAGACGCTCGGCGCACACGCCGACACACACGCGCGCACACACGCACACACACACACACACACACACACCACACACACACACACACACACACACACACACACACACACACACACACACGCACACACACACACACACGCACACACACACACACACACGCACGCACGCACGCACACGCACACATAGGAACGCATGTGGAGGAGGCGTCGGTACAGACGAACGGCAGATATCAAAATGGTCGCTCCACATATACGAACAGAAAAAAACAAAACAAAGAATGTCCGATATACTTTCCTTGGCTTAGGGGACATTCCTTGTTTTTTTTGTTTTTTGTTTTACTGAAGTATAATAATTTTGACATAAATAGAAATGAACTAAGTGGCTTGATTAGTTGGGTCTAGCAAAGAAACGAGCCCCTCCGGAAATTCCCCTTCTTTCTTATCTTCATAGCGAGGGCTTCGTCCCAGCACACTTGATGACTAAGGTGGCATGCCAGGGTTTATTGGTCGGCTGTCAGCTCGTACGAATATCACATGCTACGTGACGCCCTTTGGCAAGAAGAGTCTTCCACACTCGCCGCCTTGTCTGCGATTGGCCCTGGCTTAAGCACGCACAAATGCCCTACAACTTGTGGGCGAGGGCCCGCGCTCCGTCGTGGATCAATTGGTAGAGCATCGGATTCGTCATTCGAAGGTTGTGAGCCCGATCCCAGCGATGGAAAGGACAGTTTTTCATTCATTTCAATTCCTTTCAATTTAGGTGAAGATCATCACACTTAAGTTCAAAAAAGAATTAGGCAGATCCCACGCGTTGTGGGAATCGGTTTCATGCGAAGCAGTCAGTGAGTACTTCTATGCTGCATACGTTATGGCTCTGAGCCAAGCATTACGACGAGGATCGACGTGTTTTTGTTAGGGTAGTAGCTGTGTGCACATTGTGGGCTTAGCATGCGCGTCAACAACACTGTCGTTTCAAAGGTAACTTACTGGGCGACGTAACGTAAGCCGTCACTTTAGAGCACATACGTCAGTATCGTCGAAACTAAGTGCACTGCATAGTGCAATTATGTGAATATCATACGTAACTTTCGTTAATGTATTCCTCCGCGGTCGAGCATTGCTTCAATATAACTCTCCATTCGTCGGGTCAACGTTGCCGATCTCGGTTTTTCTTAGCGCTCTCGCATTTAAATTAACAATGGCTGTTCTCGCCGTTTCTGGGTAGCTATAAACTGTCAATCACCTGTGGCGCATGGCCGTCCACCGCGGCTCATGGTAAACGGGTATGAGCCACACTTGTCCGCAGGAAAGGGTTTTACGACGTGCGCGACAGGATTTGCACGTTATTCATGTCACGACTCGAAAGTCATATTCGTCAAATCCTCTTACCCTCCCATGCAAATTTTGGTCTACACCAAACTAAGGAGGCGATCATGAGGTCACCCAGACATATAGGCGGCTAGATAGATAGATAGATAGATAGATAGATAGATAGATAGATAGATAGATAGATAGATAGATAGATAGATAGATAGATAGATAGATAGATAGATAGATAGATAGATAGATAGATAGATAGATAGATAGATAGATAGATAGATAGATAGATAGATAGATAGATAGATAGATAGATAGATAGATAGATAGATAGATAGATAGATAGATAGATAGATAGATAGATAGATAGATAGATAGATAGATAGAAACGCTCAAAATGCCAAAGGTTCGCTAAGAAATTCTTCGCATTTAATAACGCCCGCTATGCTTTCCTTCGCATAATTGTCTGTTGGTTTCCTTACCGGCTAAGCCTGTCTCGCTTTTATATCCTGGCGATGAAGTGTTGCGTCGTATGCATGTAATAGATATGGATTTTGTCAACCTGTTCAGAGGATTCCCTACCTCCGGTAGGGTTTTGTGCTTCACATGACCAGTGCTATCGACATATCTCCTAACTCTCCTGAACAGTGCAGTTGTGGTCTCCCATTTGTAGACATCTTTCCGTGTCCGCATTCATTTCTGTCTTGGTTTCCGTCCCTTATTTATGCCAGATTTTTCGCTCCCTTTTTAATTGCTCCTATTTAGATTTCCTCTATGTATTGGCTCCGCCGAAAGAGTACGAAGGCGTTGTGCCCATCTAAATGGCGGTGGTCAATCCGCTCACTCTCTATGTCACCTGTATCCATAGGCCGGCAAAAAAATTGAAGCTCACTCACACTCCCGCATAAAATATATTTTCTTTTGAGGGCTCACCAGGACTCAGACTCACCAAATTTTTACTCAACCGGACTCACTCGGACTCAGACTCACTAAACTTTTTCTCAATCGGACTCACTCGTACTCAATTTCACTAACATATTACTCAGCAGGACCCACTCAGACCCAGACTCAAGTCCCGATCTGAGTCTGAGTGAGTCCGATGAGTCGACTCATGAGTGAGTTTGCCGAGGTATGACTGTGTCCTTGTACGTGTGTGCATACACATCAAACAATACTTATAGTAACATTGCGAATAATAACATTAATGTCATCGAGCAATATACAGAGTCTTATCACAGAGGAGGACCGTGCGGGAAACCGGAAGAGAATAATAGAGGACAGAAAGTAGAGCGCTGTGTGCCTACTTTGTGACCTCTCTTCGTAGATTTTGTGCGCTGTTTCCCTCAGGGAGGAATAACCAGCAATGAATGGCCATCTTTATACGTGCGTAAGTTTACTTTTTTTATTACCATGTTCTCCCCGACGTTCTGATGTTGTAGGGATCTTGAGTTCCACTTCCCACAACCTTTTCAGTGCTAGCCGTACAGCGTAAAAAAAATAAACAAACAAAATAAATAAGTAGCATTTGTTTCTTTATGTGTATAAAAGGAGGAAGAGCCATCACTTCAGGTACACCTAATGACAAGAAAAACTGCAGTGCAGCGCCCTGTCGACGAAGATTAACTTGAGCAGCTCAGGGGCGGTTTCACTGATCCGGCCTGCGACCCCGCTTCAGCCCTGCCTGCGTGAAGCTCTGCTTACTATGCACAAAATGCGAGCGTAAGCACCGCCTCTAAGACCTGCAAGCGAACAAAAAACCGCGCGTGTATCTCCACAGAACGTGCGGCTGGGCACACCACCCGCCTCTCCTTCCCGCAAACTCCCAACGGGCGCACAATAGAAGCCGGGTAGGCTGCTTGTGTAGAGAATAACCACCACGCGCACACGAATGCACGCTGAAAGCCCACTGAGGGAGCAGAGGTTATAAAGGGCGGCTGGTCTGTTGTGGCCCACACACTTCACTGCGCGGACAAACGTCCCGTACACTAAGCATTCAGTGTCGAGCTTTTTATGGACTTCCTTCCGCCATGAGAATCCGTGTGCGAGCGTGTTTCTGCCCCGTCCCGCGGTACGATCTGAGGCTTACGTCCTTATTCATTGCCAATCTGTGCGACACCGCAGGGGTGGCCCCACCTCGGCACGCCGAATGCTTGCTTTTCAGTCTAAAGGTGGGGGTGACTTTAATCCCTAAACGGGCCAACAATGACATCAAAGCCCCCTTTCGTTGTTGGTTTGGGGCCCCCGAGGAAGGTAGCCTGCTCCGGGCCACTGAAAAGAAGAGCGCCCCTGCCTCTGCTGTGTCCAAAGAGTGCTAAATGTGGGCGCGATCGCGATCTCCGTTCGAGTCAGGGCTTCCTGAAGGTGGCGCTACGAGCTTGTTGGCTGGTGATTCTTCGGCTCGCTCCATGCGCTATCTTTAATGTGACCGTAGCGACAAAATGATGTGGACAAGAACTGCAAGGTGCGCAGCAAAACTTCTCGCCGTTTTCATGTCACATGCGCGCTGTGGTCCCAATGACTATACAGAAAGAAAACCACTGCATAAATATGAACACTACTGATCTTACTAAATAAAGATTAGCCGTAACTTTTTTGGTAAGTTTTAAATTGCTACATATACAGCTATCTTTAAAGATACGCGTTAGTTCTCGATCGGAGAGGATTATGCTCTCTTCGGAGATTCGTGGGAAACGCGACTCTCCGTAGGAGAGGTTAGGTGTGTCTTTAAGAGAGTTATATAAAACGAGTTAAAAAAATTGGCCGCGTATCTGCGTGCTTCGCTGCAAATGTCGTCGAAAGACGATAGAGTAGCGCTGCGTCAGAGTTACTGTATATGCTACCTTTGGGTAGCGGAGTTGCGCATAGGTCTGGCTAGCAACCATCGCTATGTCGGGAAGACTCACTCCGTTTCTGCAGGCGACGTGCCTACCGGGTCACCGGTCGACATGTTTGGCGTGTCGAAGACCGGTGATTTACCTTAGTGTGAATGACTAGTGTCAATCCAGTTCGCTGCAGCGGCGCCATCGAGAAGTACAAAACTTGGCCCCAGCGTCAGCTTCTCCGCAACGCATGGTTGCTAGCGGCGTTTGGAAG
Source organism: Rhipicephalus sanguineus (assembly GCF_013339695.2). Classification (NCBI taxonomy): domain Eukaryota; kingdom Metazoa; phylum Arthropoda; class Arachnida; order Ixodida; family Ixodidae; genus Rhipicephalus; species Rhipicephalus sanguineus. The sequence goes on from NC_051184.2 coordinate 117,769,608, forward strand.
ACAGATGCGCAACTCTGCTACCTAAAGGCTCGTTCACACCGGCGACTAGCAACGGTCGCGCGACTAAGTTAGTCGCAAAGCGACTGGTCGCGAACGGTCGCAAATGGCCGTTTTGGTCGCAAAGCGACTGCTTTGGCTCAGTCGCTCGCTGCTCAATTTTTCAGTCGCGCTACTGCAGTCGCAAACCTCTCAACCAATAAGATGCGCAGAAACAGGACGTCAGCCTATTTTACGGGGCAACGGCAATGCAAGCTGTATACGAGCAGACGTGAATTCTATATGGCGACGGTTATAAGTCGCACGCAGGTGGGAACATCGGTCGCTTTGAGTCGCTTTTTGACTTCCAGTCGCAAACGGTCGCGCGACCATTGCTAGTCGCCGGTGTGAATGAGCCTTAAAGGTAGCGTATGCAGTAACTCTACGCTCTACGTCGGGAAACGAGCTTGTGCAGAGGGCACGGAGAGGAAGGTTCTTTCCTTGCTCCGTGGCAGAGGGCTTTCGTCGGCGCGTCGCGTGTTCAGCGCATCCACATTTTCAGCGCAGCTTAAGAAACTAGGGTCTTTAGAATTACGTATCTATGTATTTTCTAATAAAGGAACACACCGTCCAATACTTACCTAGTGAAGTTGCGCCTCAGATATGCGTAATATTTAACTTTTGATCGACAACGTTAACAAGTATGAACACCCGTACCAGTTCAAGCTGGGTGGGCGGTAAGCGAGTGGTTCAACTTTGGCCGGGAGGCTGAATCGAGTGACGTGCCGACAAACAGAAAGACAGACAGACCAAAATTTCTTCGTTTAAGTATCCCAAGAAAGACTATCGTCTTTGAAAGACAGTTGAGTGGGCACGGCGGAAGCTCTGAGACGATGTGTTTTACGAATTCGTTCTTATTTCTTCTACAGGCCTCGTTTCTTGCGAACCCTAGCGCTGTCCCAAACGAAGAATGCCAGGGAACGTTCACATTTGATATCACGTAGCAGCATGTTCTATGGCACAGCTAAGGATACAACAACCGCACCGAAGAGTCTTGGGGCATGCGCACGTGGCATTCGCGGATGGCTGCGCATCGCCCAACAGCATCATCGACGTCAGTGGCCTGGGAACATAAAAGCCCGACTTATCACGGCCACTGACTAGTGGGCACGGCGGGAGCTCTGAGACCGTGCGTCTTACGAATCCGTTCTTATTTCTTCTACAGGTGAGATACTATTCGCTCAATAGATGTGTATCGTAGCAACGATGTTTTTCTCTTGCTTCTGCCTTGCCCACGGTCGCTGCTTGTACGGTTGATGACTGTGTACTCCTGTTTTGTTGATTTGCTATCTTCCTGTGGCAACATTGAATCCAATTCAGGGCCAGCAACCGAGAAAATGTTCATGAAAATACTAGACGATATACGCGAGCTAAAAGAAGGCACGGATTGTGTGAGTCAGCAGCTTAGTGAAAATACTAAAAAGCTAGCTTGCATTGGAAAAAAGTTGGATGATTTGTCTGCAACTGTGGCTGATTATACAGGCAAAGTTGACGGGCTGCAAAAAACTCTTAACAGTCTAATCATGAAGGTAGATCATCAGGAAAACAGAAGCAGGAAGAATAACTTAATCATCTATGGTGTAAAGGAAGCTGCAGAAGAGCACCAGCTGCCCCTTGAGCAAATAGTTTGTAAGGAAGTATTTCAAGATCTGTTAAATATACGATATGTGCCATTTGAACGCATTCACAGAAATGGAAAACCTGCAAAGAAATGCCGACCGGTTATCATCAAATTACTCGATGGAAGAGACAAGGGCAAGATTCTTAAAAACTGTAAGAAACTAAGAAACTCAGAATTTAGCATTTAGGAAGATTTCTCAGCTCGTGTGCAACAAATTCGAAAAAGCTCTGGGACGGCGCAGGAACGCACAGAGATAAGGGCGATAAAAACCCAAAGAGCAGCTCGTCTGTAGGCGGGCTTTCTGTGCTTAGTGTGAATGTTCGAAGTATCATAAGCACGTGCGACAAATTTGAAGGGTTTCTTCACATGTATGACCCAGACGTTTCTATTCTCACCGAGACTTGGCTTCACGAAAACATTCAAGATAACGACGTCATACCACATTCGCATGAGATGATTCACGTGGATCGCTGCACGAGAGGGGGCGTGGTTGCAATCGTAATAAAAAAAAAACGTTTTCACTATTCCTTGGTGTGCCAGAATACGAGTATTGAAATGGTGTGGACCGTCCTCAGGGTTTTCAGCCTCAGTATTCTAATCGATGCCGTATACAGGTCTCCTAACGCTGATACATCAATGTTGGAATCGTTGCATGACTTCCTTGGCGAACATAGCAAGCGCTGTACTCACATTATCATGGGTGGCGATTTCACCTTGCCTCATATAAACTGGGACATTTTGTACGCTCATCCTTCTAATCGGCATTCGGACTTACTTCTCGACATGGCGTTTTCCTATAACTTCAAGCAGGTGGTTGATATTCGAGTTTGACCAGCAAGGAAGGTTCTCGAACACTAGCGTGGTCAGCGTCGAGCGTTGATAACCGTCCTTGCTGGTCAAACCCGAATGCATCAAAATAAAACCAGAAGCGGGCGTGGCATTATACCAACCAGAATAACCCCGGCTACATGTTCGTGCCTTGATCTTTTCTTTATATCTGATACGGTTAGCCGTCTCGGTTTTACACTTGATATTCTACCTCGAATATCTGATCACAACATGGCACTCTCTAAAAGCAACCTCAGACTGCCCGAGACACGTGGTATCAAAACTACGTTTCTTGACGTTAACCACGCTGACGATGTTAGTATTTTAGACCTCGAACTGAACTATAATACGCTGAATAAAATGTTTCCGGATGGTACATCAGGTGTAGACGATTTATGGCTGCATTTCAAGCACACGATCCATAAGTGTATAAAACAATATGTCCCTCATAGACTTAAGAAAGTGAGCAGCTATAACCCCTGGATTACCCGCGAGGTTAATCAACTAAAACGTCGTGTCAAGCGCTTGTGAATCGCCCGTCCACAGAAAAAGCAGAACTTGCATTGTCTTCGAGGTGAATAAAGCAAAAGATTAGATCATCAGAGTATCCATTTTTTAACGCGAAAGCGTTTTATGCCGGGGTCCACCAAGACTTTGTTCCCATATTTCCATTACGAAAATACGTCAGCAAAATGAACGCCATCAGATGTCAAAGAAAAGAACTATAAGAAAAAGTCCTGTTGACAGGAGTCGAACCCTTGACCTCTCGGTCCGCGATGATGGCTGGCGGGCGTTTAGTCCCGTGGGCTACCGCCAGACACATAACGCGGGCTATACATGAACACGCCTTTTTTTCTTTCTCACTCTCACAGTGCTCTTGGATGAATGTATGGATGCTGTGAGCGTCCCCTTTATAACGAGGTGGTGACATCTGTGCTACCAGGCTCGGAAAAAAAAAAGAACTTGCTACGACCATCCAGTTCGGCGTGTCCTCTGTCCGGTGCCCATTAGAAGTCTTTCAGGAAGATGTTAGCCTTCTTCTGAAGATACATTTCAGGCCACGGTCCAAGTAATTTCTGTAATGTGAAGGGGGGTCTGTTCAAGCTTGCTAGTTTCTTCTTTATCTTTTCTCTTTCAATTGCGTGCTTTACGCACTCCAAGAGAATATGCCCAACATTCTCGTCTTCGTCACCACAGTGGCATTCCGCTGAGCTGGATCGGTGTATCTTGTGCAGGAAGCTGTTTGCATAAGCTACTTCCAGTCGATGTCTGTGGAGTAACGTCCCTATGTGTCGTAGCAGATCTGCCGCTATGGAGAATTTTCTGTGTGGATCGACTTGATAAAGTATTGATTGCTTTAATTTAGTGCTGATAAACCACTTCTCCGTAGAACTGTTCATTGATTGTCCATTGATTGTTCATTGTACTGTTCCTGTAATACGATAGGTGATACCTTGCTCTTTGACATCGGTAACATGGGATTGGTTGTTCGTTGTATTACTCTTGTTGGTGTTTATCTATTTTATTGTTATTTTGTCGTTCTAACACGACATTAACTTGTAACAACTGTAACCTTCCACTCCTGCCTTGGCGACCAAAAGGTTGCTGGCTGTATTGAATGAATGAATGAATAAATAAACAAATAAATAAATAAATAAATAAATAAATAAATAAATAAATATGTGTGGAAAGTCAGGACTTGCCAAAAGAGTAACAGGTAAGCTATTTTTAATTAGTTTTTAATTATATTTTGCTTCCAATATGTAATTAATGCAGCTGTAGTATGAGGGTGAGCGTCGTTGGTCCACGCCTGACTCTAATTTCATCGCCTCCGGGAAATTACGGAATTGTGCTTGTGGGTCGGCGTGTCCCCCCAGTCTGCGCACTTCACAAAAGTCGATTTCTCATCTCGGGAAGTCGCTCTGCATAGTTAATATCGCTCTGCGAATCTTGCATGATCAAATCATGCAGTGGCGAATTGGTTGAGTATCCGTCGCTGTTGTGGGAGGCACGCTAGTTCCCATAAGTCGGCAAACTCACTCATTCGCGTGCCTGCTCTTCTCTCCGCTTTCCTTTCCTTCTTTCCCTTTCTCCATCCTCTTAGTGTAGGGTATCAAACCGTATGTAACAATTCTGGTTGGCCTTGCTGCATTTCTCTCATTTTATTATCTCTCTATCTATATATCTCTCTCATGAAGCGACTCACTCACACTCACTCGTCTCAGATCGAGCCGTGAGTAGGAGTCTGAGGGAGCCGTAATATTTTGGTGAGTTTGAGTCCGAGCGAGTCTGGTTGAGAAAAAGTTTTGTAATTCTAAGTCCGAGTGAGCTTCAAACGCAAAATATATTGCTTGACTGAGTGTGAGTAGGCCCCACTTTTTTGCCGATCTGCCACACTACTTACTCATCTTCAGCATTATTATCAGCTTTATGTCGGCTCATGTCTGTATCCACGTCTGCTCAAACATATTGCGACGCACTAGCATTCATACGCTAGCTGAATCTTTATTGATCAGAGACGTGAGTTCCCCAGAAAAGGTGGGGTGCCTTGACCTCTCCCCGCAAACTCTTTCACGTGAAGTTCTTGATAAAAGTATCGGGCGTGAGTCATCTCTCAATAAAAATGTCCTTACTTGATTGCAAGCACTGATAACTAGTTTTTGAAGGTACGAGATCAAAAGGCGCATCGTAGAGCACCGATTATGTGAGATAATCGCGTTAGAGGGCATTTGCACCATGAGGGAAAAAGGTAATTATACGCTAACCCATTCATGAGGTGATTCACTGAGACTCATATCGGGCCGCGAATCTGAGTCTGAGTGATTCCAGGATCTTGGTGTACTTGAGTGTATCCGAGTGAGTCCTGTAGAGAAAATTTTGAGTAACTCTGAGCGCGAGTGAGTCGTGCTGATGAAACTTTTGGTGTGTCTATCTTACATCTGCAATCCACGTCACCCACGTGGATTGCAGAAGTAAAGGAATTTCGAAGTTCAGCAACGAAGGAACTATCTGAATCCGGCAGACGGCAGCAGGCACCAAGTCCGAGTGAGCCTATGCACAAAGTATATTTCTTGAGCGAGTTTGAGTGAGCTCCACATTTTTGGCCGGCCTGTGGTTACGCCAACGGACATCTGCTGATAAATAGTACAAAGAGCGCTCTCGGCTTGGTGCTTGGCAGAGGAGAGGGGGTACAAGGTCGCCTGGGGGAAACTGGCTGGCTTTGGGCTGTAAGACCAATAAGGAATGTCACGCTGTTTTCCTTCTTTCGTTTTCTTTTTTTACAATTCATTGTAGTTGCATTTTGAAAATGTCGTGCGCCAACGCATTCTGAAGTCTTGAAAACGAAATTCAACCAGCACCGCTTCGTGGACACTGATGAAAGAGCGAAGCTGGTGGCGTTCCCTTCGTCAGGCTAACGCATTTCTATGTTTTGCAAGTCTTTCAGATATGTTGTGTCACTGTTCTTTAATACACACTCTTTCTTAAGCTTTCAGGTGGTAGGATAGCCAGCACCTTATATAACCACGAAGTGTCACGTGACAGTGGTGACGCGCACGTCATTTGGGCTAACTGTTGCCTTCTTCCTTTTTAGTGGAAGTTGTGCGTAGTGGTATTTAACCAATTTCAGTGGCATATACGCGTTTATGTAGATGATAGTTTTCTGAAAACCTGACAGATTTCTGTGGCACATACCCTTTTGTTGGGTAAATGTTGCCTTCATTTTTAATGCACCAGTGGTGGATAGTGGGATTTACCCAATGTCTGTAGCGCATACCCGTTTATGATGCTCACAAGCGTTACCACGGATCCCGGGCATGAAAGGCTCGACCAAGACCCGCTTGGCTGTTACAATGTACAAACGTGAAAGGATCATGAATCCCAGGATTGAGCTTAAGTTATTTAAATCAAGTATTTCTTAAGGCTGCTTTCCCGTTAGTGCGCCATGATTTACATTTTTATCCCTAATTACACAATTCCGAAAGTTACTGTCGTCAAGTCACTACTTCTATCTATAACGTCAAAGTTCGCAGCCTCCAACAGACTTGTGTAAGCTTTTGATATAAATCAGAGGAAGTAAGGACATCATACACTAATGATCAACTACACCAACGCCACCAGCAGTGGTGCTAAGCGGGATGCGCCGAGATTTTCGTTCGCTCGAGCACCGAGCTGCTGGTCGGCACTCAATTTTCTACAAATGCCGTGTGCCCACGAGGACGCAACGTACGCATGCAGCTTCCTTCCCTAAAGACTGCGCGATATGAAACGAAAGCGCTTCCTCTCTTTACCACCCAAACATCTCAATACCACGATTGATTCACTATCTTCACGCTCACCAGAAAAACGAGCGTGTCAAAGGCGTTCATCCTCTGAAATGCTAGAGAGACGGTAAGTTTTGTTCGCATAAGCCTATATTCCCTAAATCCAAAAAGATTTAATTTATCAATAATTGTTTCAGGGGCATTTCAGAAAACGATATCTAGACCACGAGTTTACTGAGTAATCATTAAAAAAAAAGAACTAATGTACACAGTTAGTCTTATGAGCTCGGTTGCGTTATGGCAGGAGGATGACAACTGAGAAAAATTGATTTACTGAAAATTAATGTCACCCACGTGGATTGCAGAAGTAATGGAATTTCGAAGTTCAGCAGCGAAGGACCTATCTGAATCCGGCAGACGGCAGCAGACACCAATTCGCCGTCGTAATAGTACAAACGGCTGTCAACAATTCGAGGCAGGAGTCGGTGTTTACGTGAAACAACGTGAATGTTTTTGATACCCATAACCGCTGCCTTTTAGATGCGAAGCATCTTATGGCGGAGCTCAATCCGGTGGCGGTGTGCGGCGTGACTACCGTTACTGCGCATGCGAAAACCCTCTCCACACACCTCCTCTCCACTCCCCCTCTCCTGCACGACGCCGCGATGAGCGCCAGCGCATGCGCGTCCCCTCCCCCCTCTCTCTCTCCTCTCCTACGCTCCCCCCTCGCGCACCTGTCGACCGCGTTCCCCGCTCGCCCTGTGAGAATTAACGGCCAAGCTAGAGGGAAGACACGACGCGCGTATGCGTTCCTCTTCGCGTTCAACGACGCCAGGTCGGTAGCATACCCAACGAACGCCAACGGAACGCGATCGTGCAAGTGCTCCGGCTTGGCATCGCCTCATGGTCCCCTTTAGCGGGAGACGGTGTAATTTTTTTAACGAGATGGTCATGCCTATATAGGTTATATTTATCAGGGTTGGGAAGTTTTTCGTTGCACATTACATTACGATGCAGCCAGGCTTCCGTAAACCTAACAATACTGCTATCAGCATCATCCAATAAGCAACATACCTCATCACGTTTAGAGAGAAGAAGGCTTCGAATGCTGGTAAAAAATAAAGGTAATGTCTGAGAAATGGTGTGACTTGAACGAGCTATTGCCGGAGTTCTTTCTTCTTTGCCGAGCTATCTAGCAGATGGAACAGAACAGTCTGGCGTACTATCACAAGCGTATGTTTGCTTATCAATCTGCAGTTTGTCAACGAGCAGCTCGCGTCTCTTGTCCCGCTTTTTGGCAAGTGGAAGCAACTTTCGCCTTGCTAGGCTGGGTGCAAAATAAAAGTATTATTATATTCAACACCCCGGCGTAAACATGCGCCTTAATTGATATAAAACGTGATCGTTTGAGTTATTGTATACAGTCCTAACTCTCGCCTCCACAGAAATGTCCTCCCTCTGGGCTGATGATGTATATCAATGACGACCGCAGAGTAGACCTCTATGGGTGTAAAAAAAAACGCCAGGCCTGCGCGGAAAACGCACCACTGTCACAGCGAAAGCTGGAAGAGCGGTATTTCTAGAGCCCTTTATAATCTCTCTTGTGGTCACTAGTACAAGTGCACTACCAACGTACCCACTACGCCACGAATAATAATTTTAACACGAAAGTGTTTTATGCCGGAGTCCACCAAGACTTCAATGACGTATTTCCGTCACGGAAATGACGTCGAAAAAATGCACACGATCATACGGAAAATAAATACTTTTCCAAGAAACGCGAGTCGAACCCACGACCTCTCGGTCCACGACAGCATATGATGGGCATGCTATCCACTACGCCACCGTCACACACCCTGGAAGGGTTACAAACGCGCCTTTTATATCTCACACTTTCCTTTCGCAGTGCTCTTAGTCGGCGGGGTGGTGTCAGGATAGCTAGATGGGCTAGTTAGTATGACATTATGATATAAAACTTTTAGCACAAATAAACATATTCGTCCTGCGTCGTTTATTTGTGCTCAAAGCTTTATATCATAATGGAGTGATGTCGCCGTCTGGGAACGGTAGAGTGAAGTAATGCATCATGACCATGGCCTTCGCGATTGTCAATGCCTTAACACACAGCGAGGTGGCGACATTAACCCAAACCTCGGCCTCCCTCATAATATCCATCCATATTAAAAATATATCTGCGACGCGCGCCTGCCTATGTAACACAGCATTTCCCGCTTACGCTCGCCCCGAGAAAAATCGCCACCGGGCTAGAGGGGAGACACTACACGCGTTGCGTTTCCCTCTAGTTCGGCCGTGGTGTCCTGTTTACTCTTACACATGTCGCGGAATGGCGACGAAATGCACCTTAGTCGGCGCACTTCTGGCTGTCACACCGCTTTCTTTGATTACGCTCTCACCGTTAACTACTACAGCTACCACAAAGGTTTGTCTAATTGTTGATCATGGACGTTAGCGTTCGGGATGGAGTTGTGCCACCAAGCGTCAACTTGGGTGCATCCACGTTAAACGGTGCTATAGGTGCCAAACACCAATGGACATTGAGCAAGCTCTCTTATGTCAGTGTACAGTAAGCATTCAACTACTTCTGCAAGGACACGTTCTACTTTCGTGTTATAACGATTCCTATGACGGAGGGATCAAATAAGTTTTTTGTGAAGTTGGGAAGCATCCACCACATTATTCGTCATTCTGCGGAGAAGCGAGGTACCATCTGTAAGGCATTATGTGCATTTTGTTGATGCGACTGTTGATAAGGTGGAAGAATTATGGCTGAGCCTTTTGTAATGGGTTGGACGGCGCTTTAAACGACCCACTAGTTACGTAATTCGCATCGTGTGACGCCCGGTCGTTATTTAACTTTCCCACCGCGCTTTATAACATACGTTAACGTGAGAAAGAGAGAGGGAACAAACTTTACTGAGACCCTGACGAAATGGACCATGGGAGCCTTATGGGCTTCCTTGCCAACCGATAGAAGTGCACTTGCGAGAAACCCACTACGCTATTAATCATCATAATTTTTGGGAAGTAGGAAAGCAGCTATTATGCAATTTTTCGGCATTCTGTGGAGAACCGTGGTACCCGCTAAACACTTGTGAGGCATTATGTGCACTTTGTTGATGCTGTGCCTGATGACAATGAAGAATTATGGCAGAGCCCTTTGTAATGGGTTGGAAGCACTCAACAAACCACTCGTTGCGCAATTCGCATTGTGGGACACTACATTACATATGTTAATGTGGTTTCTTCCCGGCATGAAGCCTGTATAGGGTCCTTTTGCAAAGCAATTCCAAGCGCTGGCATGATCTCAGGTATAATACTGGGCTCCCACGCACAGGGCCCAATTTCAAACCTCGTTCCAACCCGGATATTTTTCTTGTTTTTTTTTTCTTATTTCGCGAGATAGGGGTTACGGACAGCGGCGGCGGACAACTACGGCGCCAAAAACGGCCTTTGTTGTGACCTGATAAATGCTCTCGCTGTAAATGGTGCTCGCACATCACACACACACAGCCGCATATATATATATATATATATATATATATATATATATATATATATATATATATATATATATATATATATATATATATATATATATATATATATATATATATATATATATATATATATATATATATATATATATATATATATATATAAGTGAAACCTCGGTGATACGATCACAGCTCATACGAATTTCGGGGTGATACGAATTTTTCATTGGTCTCGACCAAGGCCAGTAATGTAATAGAGTACGGTTGTTACGAACCTATTTTCACCGAGCGACGTTTGATACGAACGTACGCTACCGCCCAGGTACGATGAGGTGCTGTCCGCGCTGTCGCGGGAGACGCGCCAGGCACGTGCGAACGCGGGAACGCAAGCGTGGGCATGCGCGCCGCACCGCCAAATCGTCAGAATCACGCTGTACGAAAAACACTTTTCTTACCGTCAGAATAAACCTTCACAAACGCGCCACGGCCTCCGAGAGTGTGTGTGCGAATCTTTGAGGCTCTTATGTGTCTTTGTACGCCTTCGAATTTAGATTACAAAGCGCATTAGCACCATGCTTTTTTCTCTAACGCGTCGACGATGGCTGCTGTCGTTGCACAGTGTTTACAAGTGCCTGCCTCATGCATCAGACATCCTATGAAAGGTGGACGAGGACCGAAAGAAGGCGAGGACGGTCTTGGCGAAGGAGTCAGGCCTCACAACGTCAACTTGCGCGACCGTGGAGTTCGCACTTCTGCGGGCACGGCCGTAAATATCCCAAAAAACATCCCCAACACCTCCGCGATGACAAAATCATAACATAGGACCGTGGTTCTGTAATTTTGTGGCCTTGATCCATCACGTCAAAGCGCTTCTTTCGTTACTTTCGCTTCACTACTCCGGTGTCATGCAAAAAAGCATACTAAAATTCGGAAGGGGCTACAGCTGTCTCGGGTCACAACGCAACTGGTTCATTAATTAAACACACGCGTACGGGCCGTCTATTTACGAGTGTTCGTATGACTGACGACATCTAAAAACTTAACTGACAATCATTCAGGGTTCTTCCTGACGTTGCTGCGGCCCTGAAAAAGAATAAATGAAAATGTACGCCAGCTTTCTTTTGTCGCATGCTAATTTTCCATGCTTTCTGGTGATACGAATAAATTTGGTGGTCCCGTGAGATTCGAATCACCTAGGTTTCACTGTATATGGAACGAAGACATGCACACCGCTCCCCTCACCACCACACAGAAACACTTGTGAACTAGTAGATACGCCCCTGCCAGGTCCCTTGTGCAACCCACTGCTAAAGCGCGGGCGTGTTTCACACTGGATACGCAGCAACGACGCTGGCTTTTAGAAATAGGGATGGTAGACACGAGGTGTGAGGGTTTGTTGAAAGAGGTCGAATTTGATTTAACCAGAACCCACACCAAGGCGTCGCTGTGGACGGAACGCCAACAACCGTGCAGGGCTATTTCGGACAAACTCCATCAAAGCACGGTGGCATAAAGCTTGGGACTTGTGGCACCCCTCATGCGCGAACGCTCGCCTCGTGAACACAACTCACTGAAACGAACTCGGGCTGAATGCGTTGAGTAGCTGTCGGTACCTTTCTCGTGAATGCCGGCTTCCCCTCGATTCGCCCGTGTCAGCGCTCTCGCATCGCCCCCTCCTCGTCGGTCGATGGGGGCCTATCATCGCGAGATAATCGAAGCACAATGGCCAATCGTTCACTCAACGCTGTAGCCCTCCGTCGTTTGTTCGATCGCTCCACAGACTGCCGCGAGGACGTATTGGTTGGGTTATTTTTTCTTGTTGCTTGCTAAACAACCACTTTCCATTTTTTTGTCCTTCCTGCTCAGGAGTGAGTTGTGACGGCTTAACGATGTTACAAAGGAGTGTGTCTGCGCTCTCCGGGCCCGCGCATGTGTGCCATTCCATTGTGCACGCTTTTATAGACTACCGATTTGCTCGGCGATCCGTTAAGTATAGCAAAATACAACGCGATTCTTATGGGGTTCGTGAAGCGAAGCGAACGGTCGCGGAAACTCGATACAAAAGGGAGGAGAGGTAATAAAGCCTAATGTTATGGGACACAGTTTGTAGTGACATGCCAGTGTACGAAGTATCTGTAAACTGCCTGACGTACGTCTGTCCGTGCAGTGCTCCACCCTGCGTGTTTTTCTTGCTCCTCGCTGGGAATATAACCAAGGTATACACTTTCCGCTGCGGCAATGGCAAACATTTCACGACACCATTGAAATACTTGCTTTTGCTATACATATATATTACATCCTCCGAAGAGGGCTGGACCACCAACCGAAACTGTTAGGATGAATATTTGTTTTGTTTCCTATAACTTCGTGTGAAGTTTGTCATATATATATATATATATATATATATATATATATATATATATATATATATATATATATATATATATATATATATATATATATATATATATATATATATATAAGAGGGCTTTTTAAGAGAGCTCGTCATTAGAACGCAAAAAACTTGCCGGCGGCACGTTATCTCTGCGTTAACTTTAATTTCTTCCCATTTATATCCTAATTACTACAAATAACATTCTGTATACTTTCCTTGGCAATATTGTCTGTTACTTCTCATTAATAATGTGCCTTGCAAACAAAAACGAGCCCTTAAATATCATATTATTTCCTTCATTCATAGCGAGGGTCTCGTTCTAGCAGACTTGATGCCTTCAGATAGTACGTGAGGGATTATTGGTCAGCTGCCAGCTCGTAAAAAAGATCACGGACTACGTGACGACATCAGGCAGAAAAAAGAGTGTTACACACATAGGTCGGCAGAAAAATTGGGGCTAACTCAGACTCACTCAAGAAAGAGATTTTGCTCTGAGCACTCACTCGGACTCAGACTCATCAAAATTTTCCTCAACCGCGGTCACTTGGACTCAGACTCATTAAACTTTTTATCAACAGGACTCACTCGGACTCAATCTCACCAACATATTACTCAGCCGGACTCACTCACACTCAAACTCACGGCTTCAACTGAGTCTGAGTGCGCCTGAGTGAGTCGACTCATGAGTCCGTTGACGTGAAGTTAGCTTTTTCGATCATGTTTGCAATCCTATTTAACCCCAATATCTCACCTATTGGTGCTCTGCGATATGCCTTTTGAACTTGTACCTTCAAATACGATTCATCATCATACATCATATGTCATCATATGTCATATATATGTCATCATATGTCATGATTTTTATCTACCTATTCAGGAAGGAACTTTAATGAGAAAAGACAATAATGCCAAAGACAGTAACACCCCCTATACTTTTCTGAATACTATTGTCTGTTAGTTCTCATTATTATTGTGTCTAACAAATAAAAACGAGCCCTTAAAACATCCTCTTTCCTTCGTTCATAGCGAGGGTCGCGCTCTGGCAGACTTGATGCCTTCAGGTAGTATGCGAGAGATTATTGGTCAGCTGCCAGTTCGTAAAAACTTCACGTGCTACGTGACGCCAAAAAAGGCCGAAAAAGAGTGTTCCACACTCGCCGCCATGGCTGCGATCGGCGCTGACTAACACTTCTAGGTTTAAATGCACATATATACCCCATAAAGTCGACGGGAGGATGACCGCCGCCATAGCTCAGTGGTAGATCAGCGAACGCGTTATTCGAAGGTCGCGGGTTCGGTCCCTGTCGACAGCAAGTTATCGTTTCGTCCACTTTACTTTCTTCACATTTATATCCCAATTATTACAAATAACACCCCCTATACTTTCCTTGGCATTGTTGTCTGTTAGTTCTCATTGTTATTGTCTAACAAAGAAAAACGGGCCCTTAAAAGATCCTCTTTCCTTCATTCAGTAAGGACATCTTTATGAAATACGCGACTCACACCAGATATTTTTATCAAGAACTTCCCACGAAACAGTTTGCGAGGGGAGGTCATGGCACCCCTCCTCTAACACACGCCTCTGGTCAACAAATATTTAGGAGGCGCATGAATGCTAGTGTGGTGAGATATGTGTGAATAGACTCGAGTATAAACGTAAGCCAATATAAGGCTGATAATAATGCTGAAAATGAGTGGGTAACTTAGACACTCGCCGCTATGGCTGCGATCGGCGCTAACACCCCTAGGTTTAAATGAACATATATACCCCATAAAGTCGACGGGAGGATGACCGCCGCCATAGCTCAGTGGTAGATCAGCGAACGCGTTATTCGAAGGTCGCGGGTTCGGTCCCTGTCGACAGCAAGTTATCGTTTCGTCCACTTTACTTTCTTCACATTTATATCCCAATTATTACAAATAACACCCCCTATACTTTCCTTGGCATTGTTGTCTGTTAGTTCTCATTGTTATTGTCTAACAAAGAAAAACGGGCCCTTAAAAGATCCTCTTTCCTTCATTCAGTAAGGACATCTTTATGAAATACGCGACTCACACCAGATATTTTTATCAAGAACTTCCCACGAAACAGTTTGCGAGGGGAGGTCATGGCACCCCTCCCCTAACACACGCCTCTGGTCAACAAATATTTAGGAGGCGCATGAATGCTAGTGTGGTGAGATATGTGTGAATAGACTCGAGTATAAACGTAAGCCAATATAAGGCTGATAATAATGCTGAAAATGAGTGGGTAACTTAGACACTCGCCGCTATGGCTGCGATCGGCGCTAACACCCCTAGGTTTAAATGAACATATATACCTCATAAAGTGGACGAGAGGATGACCGGCGCGTAGGTCAGTGGTAGAGCATCGGACGCGTTATTCGAAGGTCACAGGTTCGGTCCGTGCCGGCGGCAAATTATCGTTTCGTCCACTTTACTTTCTTCACATTTATATCCTAGTTACTGCAAATAAGATCCCCTATACATTTCTGGGCATTGCGCGCGCACACACACACACACACACACACACACACACACACACACACACACACACACACACACACACACACACACACACACACACACACACACACGTTGTACATTGTACAATGTGTAGCAGCGCATTGTAGCAGCGCCCCGTTTGAGAGTGCGCGTGAGCACAACTGGACTGTAAATAACAACGCGGGAGGGCATATGTCGGAGCACTGTAAACGCTGCAACTGCCGACCAATTCTTAATCGGACAAAATTCTTGGCACGATCTGGTGATAGATTAGAGAGGGAGATCCTCGAAGCGTTTTTAATTGCGCTTCCCGAAGAAAATTGCATCAGTTGCGCGTCAGTAGCAGTCCAAGTAAAAGAGATTACCTTCATGTCGCGATAGAGCCTGAGCATCTCATGATGTGACGTATGTTTTTTACTTGTATACGTATCAGTGTTTCCCGAAATAAACTTACAGTCGGAAATAAAATTACAGTCGGAACGCTCCCGTCATCTCCTGCAAGCTGGTCTTCGCTACAGTGACACAAACAGTTATGAGCGATGGATACATGACAACACATTCCACAAGACACTTCTTCACTTCATACACAACACCGGCCTAACGGCGCACATTTAACACAAATATACAAAACAAATATTATGCCTTAAGGGCAAGTCTATGTCGCAAAAAAAAAAACTTCATTTGTTAGTTTCCGCTTGTCTGTTTAAGTGTTCCTTTCTAGTCCTTGTGTATTTTGCGCAAAGTTAAATTTTCCAGTATGCTACACCAACTCGCCCACATCAAGCTCCTTCTGCTTCAAAAAAGGAAAGTCTGCCGTAAAGGGCAGAGAACTGGGCTGAGAATTGTATACGTTTTAGGGGCGAAGCTCCTTAAGGCGGCACCCGTTCGTCCCTCGTAGTCGTAGTCGTAGTAGTCGTAGTGCGTAACCAGTCTTACGCTTTGACCTCCAAGGTGGTGCCGGTGGGAGATTTTTCCTGTGCGTTGTTGAACAATAAAAAATTCGCAGCGTGCGCGTTAACTAAAAGCCGAATTCTTCTGTCTCTCATTCCCCATTAGCAGCCATTGGCATGTTCCAGTAGGAAGCGTTAGTAGAAGTAGAAGTGTAAGTGTTAGCTAAAAGCCGACTTCTTCTGTCTCTCATTCCCATTAGCAGCCATTGTTTACCTCCAAGGTAGTGCCTGGTGAGATTTCTCCTGTGCGTGATTAAACAATCAAAATTTTGTTCAAAACGCCGTTGATTGATGAAATAAACCAACGAAACACGCCAGATGTTTTGTAAAAGCAAAACGAAAGAACGTCAGATGTTTCTAAAGCAAAACGAAAAGACGCCAGCTGCTTAACGAAAGACGCCAGATGTTTTCTAAAGCAATGGTTTTCTAAACAACGAAAATTCACAGCGTACATGTAAAATTAAAGTGAGCTGCAAGTCGTCATAACTCATCGAACCTTTAGTATAAACGCGCCCGATCTCACGTCGGTGATGATGTACTGGGCAGAATTCACGGAAGATTCACGGTTTACCGATGAACCTCCGCAGCTTCGCCCACTCATCATCATTCACTCCGTGGATATGCTGTGATTTTTTTTTGTAGTAAGATAGATTTTATCAAAGTAGAGGCATTAGGCCAACATTAAAAAAAGAAAAAGAAAAAAAGAATTTTTTTTTGTCGAGCCTGGTGGCACACTAGTCGGCGCCCCGTTATAAAGGGGACGCTCATAGCATCCATCCATTCCATCCAGCCACGCTCTCCAGTGTTGAGTGAAACAACTTGATTAGGTCAACGATAGACGCGAGTAAACCCAACTTCACCTGGCTAGGCCCACTCGGGGACCATCAGGTGAAATCTGACGGCCCTCGCCCTCTGGACGGCTAGTATTTGAGAGGTCTGGTCTTAGGCCTTAATGAATTTCTTCATTTCCTCTTGGGTGAAAGGGGGCATGTCCCGAGCACGTCCTGTGGGGCAGAGGCGCAGCCCCACAGGGCATGCTCGAAGTCCGCATAACCACCGCACAGGTGGCCTCAAAACTTTTGACCGCGACTGTACATTCTTTGAATTTATGCCCCCCCCCCCCCTCTTGCTGTTAGTGGTTATGTATTTTTTACCCTCGCCCTCTTCACCCCACCCATTTTCGAACGGTCTGCCTAATAGTACTCTCGTTTTGCTGTTGTTGTGTCTTTTTTTTTTGCTACTGCACAAGCACTTCCCCACTTCTCGCTGTGAGTAAAATGTTTTATGCATTTTTTGTGCTGCTGCAGTGACCATTTTCTTGCTATTGTAATAGAAGTCTACCCCCCCCCCCCCCCCCCAGCTCTCTTTGAGCGAATGGGTGTAAATAGAATGACTGCACCTGTGAGCTACAAATTTGAAAAAGACCGGTTCCCGGTCGAAACGTCGAATAAATGTTTTTCTGTTTGTGTAAGCACGCCGGCTTGTATATCTTCTTATTTTTTTCGGAAGAATCTTTGTGGACGTTCAGTTAAGGATATAATGAAAGCACAAGATCGAACTTTACCCTGGAGGTGAAGGGTGAAAGCTAACGCTTACTTATTAATATTTAAGCTTTGATCAGTCACAGTTTATAAAACCTTTCAGATCTTTAGAAATATATTCAAAATTGCGAAGCTATTGCTACAACCAAAATAAATTATGCTTATTGAATTAGAAACTGGAAAATATGTAGTAATCACGTACTCTTGTCCCCCATCCCTGCCACTCACCGCTCGTTCCCTCATTTACACAGTTCACGGAAAACATACTGCTAAGATAGCTGCCTTTCAAGTAAAGCTCCGTGAATCCTAAAACGTCGCAGCCACTACGCGTTCTCTTGACGTGCGCATTTCGCGAAACAAAGCGACGCCTTCTTGCACAGCAACCGGTGATTCAGTGGGGGATTTCGAGATTTGCCTCGCAGGATTCTGTGTAGTCAGTGCATTACGTACAACCGCTTCATGTTGCCAGTAAGCAGGATGTGTTTCTAGGCTGGAGAAGCCCCGACGGCGATCAGGTCAGCGCTTGGCGTGTATGTGTGTGTGTGTGTTTGCTATGTGGCTGTGTATGTTTAAAGAAGCCCAATGACAGCAACTCGGTAACAAAGATATACGGCGGATTTCCGTCATATGGTCTTCCCTCGAAGTCCGAATGGCTTAACGAAAGCGGCTTCGGATTATCCGTCGCACTTCTGAAGCAAGTGGATGCAACAGACGAAGCAAGCAGGCTTCGCAGCCGCACTTGTGGGGATTGTATGAAAAATATGAAGACTAAATGCGGAAAAAGTGCTACTTACAGCGCAAGAAATTGGAAACAGATTTTCGTTGCCCAGTTTATGCAAAGAAATATATTCCCCGGTGTTCGTTCGATTAAAATAGCAGGTGTCTCGAGTGACTGCTGAAAAGTTTTAGTTATTAAAATGGAGCTATATGAAGAGGTGTCTTTGTAGAATAGTTCGCGTTGACTTTAAGGGATGGTGATCAGTGTGTCTTCAATTAATCTCTTGGTTTAATAGCAACAAATTTTACAGCCATTATACGCAGGCGGCTCAAATATTAACTGATCTCGAGGTTTTAGAAAAACACATCATCCAAGAAAGTGGCTCACGGGCTTTCTTAAGGGCCCAAAGTAGGCCCTGCACCTCCCATGTATTTTAAGGGTTCTTTAAAACCGTGTTTCTTTGAACCTGCTATATGAAAGGCATTCGAGTTTGTTTGATTTCATTTCTCGGTGTCCCTTCTTGCGATGGAGCTAGAATTACAATTGTGTTTCAAGCGTTGACATTTTTGCAATTTTTAGCAATGCAATTATTATTTGTCATTATTTTTTAAAATAAAACAGCCAAAAAAATGAAAACTATTCCTTGTACATACACCATTCTAGCTCAGTAACTTTGCATTGATACTTACCTGATTCAGCATAAAAAAAGCAACTGTCTTTTCAAGTTCTACTGATAATGGGGCAAATGTATCGAAAAAAGTATTTCGAGATATTAAGAGCTAAAGAGAAAAAACAAGTTTATTTCCTGGTTGTTAAAATAAAAGATGTACCGAACAATTTAATTAATACCAACGAGCCTAATAGTGACGACGCGAATCACACTTCCGCTTCTTTTTTCGGTTTCTTGCTTCACTGACTTGTTTTGTCATATCTTCTGTCTCTCTATTGGCAAAATACTGCCGATGGCGGTCATTCTCACTCAACCATATTGCAGTGCTGCTCCTCCATGATATGCCAAACGTCCTTGAGAATGTTTACTCGGGCCATGCATGCCTTGTTTGAACAGAAAAATTCAAAGAGGAGTATTTATCAGGGTTTCCATACCAAGAAACACGATTCATTGTGTTCTCTGCGAGTGCCATGGTTCCTGCGCGCTCTATGCAGACACAGTAACTCGTAGTCACGCTTTCTAGAAACTCCACATCGATCAAAGCGCAGCCATTGTCACTACAGGAAACATTTTGTGCTTGCGGCGACGCGGAATGAGGACCAGACTTACTTGCTGAAGTGCTCGCGCGAGTTCTGCCGGTCTCGTTTTTGTTAATAGCCGAAGAGTGTCGGCTTCCAATTATACTGCGCTTTCGAAACAGTTTCTTTGGTTTTGTCAACACCAGGATATCCTTCGGCACTGCAACAAAATCAGCGAAGATGCAACGAAACTCAAAATAAATGCACAGAACCGCATCTCCATGCGCGTCTCACACACGCAAGGCAAGTGGAGTCGTTAGATGCCACGCGTGTTGAAAAAAAACCGCACCATGTGCCTTTAGGTAACCAAAACAATTACAAAAAGATGGTTGATCCCTCCGTCATAGGAATCGGAATAACACGAAAGGAAAGCGTGCTCTTACAGCAGTAACCGAATGCTTACTGTACATTGTATAAGAGAGTTTGCACAATGTATATTGATGTGTGGCAGCTATAGCACCACTTAACGTGGATGCCCCCACTTTGATGATTGGTGGTACATCTCCATCCCGACGACTAATGTCCATGTTAAATGATTACACAGAACCTTGTGGTAGCTGTAGTAGTTAACAGTGAAAGCGTAATCAGAGAACAATGTGTGATAGCCAGAACACCGTCGCATATTGGACGCAGAACTTGGTCGCCAACCCGCAGCATGTTAAAATGTGATTGAACACCACGGCCGAACTAGAGGGAAACGCAAAGCGCGTCGTGCCGCCCCCCCCCCCCCCCCCCCACGGCCGCGATTTTTCTCGGGGCCGAGTGCGTGAGCGGGGAACGCGGTGTAGCAGCCAGGTGAGGCAGCGCGCGTCGCAGAGCTATTTTTGGTTTGGATTAGCGTATAGTGAACTATGTTCTAGTTCACTATAGATTAGCGTGATGCTATGAGCGAGGCCGACGCTTTTACGACGCTTGGAATGATCGCCACCTCGTGGTGTGTTAAGGCATTGACAAAATTGAACTTCTATTGAAAACCTGCCGAATTGGACGGACGTGTACTCGTTGCATGTGTTAATCGCGGAGGCCACAATAATGACGAATTACTTTACTTTACCGCTCCCAGAGGGCAACACCACCCCGCCGATCAGGAGAGTGGTAGATATAAAAGGCGCGTTTGTAAAGCCCCCTAGATTCTGTGACCGTGGCGCAGTGGGTAGCGTGCCCGGCATCTGTTGTTGCGGACCGAGCGGTCGTGGGTTCGATGCCCGTTGACGGAACATGTTTTCTTTGCCATCTGATCGTGTAAATTTTTTCGATGTCATTTCCGTGACGGAAATACGTCACTGAAGTCTTGGTGGACTCGGGCATAAAACACTTTCGTGTTAAAAAAAAAGTCTCAGGTTCGCCGCAACGGCGAAGCAACGAATGCGATAGCAACAAGTTGGAATGTAACGCGAAGAACGGAAAGCACCTCGAAATTGCCAGCGCGTCGCTCGAGCCCAAAGGACGCACGAAAATAACGCACACAGGACGAACGTGAACTATCATGGGTCACAGCGCGTAACTTAAAGCGCACTGGTAAAACATAAAGCAGGACGCACGAAACGAACGAACAGGTATACACAGGACGAGCGCGAAATAAACGTCGCAGTTGTTACTTATTTCTGTTTGAACAGCGCGCTCCTTTCGCAAGCGCGGCCGCTGCAGGAGAAGCTGCAGCGAGCGGAAATCGCGGGGAAAGCACGAGACATACAACCCCTGCTCTACAGTGGCGTAGCCAGGAATTTTGTTCGGGGGGGGGGGGGGGGGGGCTCAAGTTGAAGCGCGGCCTCGTCACTGAATTTTTCGAACGACTAAGTATATGAATAACATGTATTACCGGTGGCAATCTGTATTAGATGCTGCAAATCACTTCTTGAATGCTGCGCACTGTACAGAACGAGTAAGACAGTTGTTTTTTCATAAAAATATTATGTTGACATGCCCGCAAAATCTTTCCAGGAATAACTGTCTTCAATCTTTTCAATTTTTTTATTTCTTTTGTGTACGAGGTACGGCAAATATCACGTAAACTTTGGAACTGCATCAGTTTTAAACTGAAGAAGCGCCTGATAGCGAAAAAATGAAGTCCACAAGATAACCAGGCCGAGATCAAATATTTTAATACACTGTAAGCAAAAAAAAAAGCCGAGATGGGAGTAAATGGACTTGTCCTCTGGCGCACACCCCGATGGCGGTTATATATACTCCGTCCAGGGGAGTAAAAAATTTACCCCCCTTAAGGACGGAGGTTTTGGATGGACTGAGGGGAGTATTTGTTTACATCCATAGGGGAGCTTTTCCAGGTAGGTATGGGAGTAAATTTTTGTAACCATCGAAAAAAAATGCTTTTCGCTGTCGCACCATGCACCAGAGCATCTTTAATTAAATTAGCATCGAAACATGCAAACTCGATCACACGTACACAAACATGCACACAACATTCGCAAAGTAATACAACACTCACACTGACAACCGCTCGCCACCCGCGCTTCACAACCAAACTTTGGTCACCGAGTATATATAGGCACCACATCTTGACCTCCAATGTGGCTCGGATGGGACACTCCTTTTCCGCGTAATTATGCACCAAACATTCATGGCGTACGTGTATATTTGCGGTGGCCTTATAGATACTACTGAGGTACACCCGTCTTTTACTATACACCCGCCTAACATTCAACGCCTTTTTAATTAGCGAATTTTGATTATCAGCTGGCACTCTGTCGCATGGGATGTATCCGCCTTAGCTGTACAGTGCGTGAGCCTGTAAAATTCACCTAATCGTACACGAACCACGAGCGGCCGTGCACGAACGCTTCAGCGGCACACATTCAGCAACACCGGGGAAGAACCACGCCGCCCCGCCGGTATACCGCGTTGTTGCCGACGGCGTCGCTAGGCCTCTCGCAGGAGTACGGCACGGCTATACAACGAACGGCAGCTCGCGATCACAAAATGATTGCTGCTGTGCAGTTTTCGTCGCCGTTATTTTACACACACAATAAAAAAACAGGTGTCCGCTATCCGCGTTAAGCTACACTCTTAATCAAGTCCTGGCTAACGCATGCCCTGTAGGCGGGACGCTTCAAAACTCAGCAAAACTCCCGGCTATAGTAGGGATTCGAAAAGGAGTTAGCCGTGACAAGTGTATATAAAAAACGTGCACCCTTCACCGCCGCCTTATATACGGCCTGCAGTATTAGTGGCGCGTCGGTGTGGGCCGCGTAAGTGAGAATCCTGGCTACAGCTCACCGTATGCTCCCGCGTGTTATAACTTGTCGGCGCAAGCGTCGGTGTATACGCATGCGCCGACAGCGTCAGCCGCAAAGGCGAGCTATGCTGCGAGGAGGTATACGCATGGAGCTAACTACGCACCCTCTCTTGCGTGCGTGTGAGAGAATAGGGGCTGCTACGCTCTCCGTTGCACTCCGCTTCTGCTGTTTTTGCGGGAAGGAGGTAAAAAGGAGAGTTCGAATATATTGTGCGACAGGAAGGGCGTTGCGTTTTGGCGCGAGTGCTTAGTTTTAGCGCATTCTGCGAGAGCGGCGGATGTTTAATAGGTTGGTGTGGTTGGTTGGGCGTACCGCGTGAGCCGGTACTCGGCCGCAATGGAAAAATTTTCTTATCTCAACATTAAGGGGGTGTTGCGAGGACATAGCGACATCCCCTTGCACGTGAAATGGCTACACGCAAGCAGTTGCAGGATTACACGACGCTTTCGCGCCATTTCTGTCTCGCTGGTGCGCTCACTGCGGACACAGCCCGGCGCATCGTACCCGCCTGGGTGAGTGCTCTTCTTTCTTCACACATATGCTCGTGCTGTTAGCGTTCACATTGTTGCATGCTTGCGCTGATAGATATGAATGACGGTATTGAGCTGCCAGAATATTCTTTTGACGGCTTTTGAAATAACTATACGAGTATGCGTACGAGTAACTATACGAGTATACGAGTACTTATCTTTGTTGTAATCGTCATCCATCTCTATAGTCACGCACGTGTTGTCGTGCTGGTCGCATTTATTGTGAACTCTCATACAGTTCAGAGGCTTTCGTCGCTCTTGACAGGTGTCACTGAGAAAATCACTTCGTGTTGCTTGACAAGCTGTGTAATTTTAGCTCTCGCATGGCTTCTTATCTTTCGGCTAGCAACTGTCCTCTGCATTTATGGTCAATGATACAATGCGGCAATCAAAGGAAGCATATTTTTGCTAGCAGTTCAGTGATGTTAGGACATCCTTCCATGGTAGGTCGTTATACTTCGCAGTTACATTTCTTTGATTACCTTTGGGAAGTGGAAAAGTTTTTCCGCAATCAAGAAGTAATAAAACTGCACTTACGAGCACCGAAGACGTTAGTACCGTTTCATTGGATCAGGCGCTCATAGATACTAGCGGCATCTCTTGTTTTGATAATGACAATGACTTTTATTTTCGCATCAATACAGTGATTGATACGAAGTTTTTAGCAGGAAAAATCAGCAATTTGACTTACTGAATAGCGACGGTCTTTAAAACGCATTTTGCTGCCTAATTTCTATTCTAACAAGTTTTAAAGCCAGCCGCATTCATGCTCGTGAATACACTTGCGTATTCACTGTGCCCCTTCAATGATTTCTGTGGTTTCGGGTCACATTTGCCCATTGGTCTTATGCAGTGCCAAGTCAAGTGTGGACAAGTACATCAGTGCATCATGCACCAGCTGTGGTGCCTGTGAAAACTGCTGATCTCGATGAAGGTAAAGTAATGCGTCGTATGTAATTAGACGTTAGCTAGTTGATGGCATTTTTGTTCTCTCATCCATCATTTCATGCGATGTAACAGCGATATATAACCGTGGATGCATAAAAGTATTGTT
This sequence comes from Rhipicephalus sanguineus, assembly GCF_013339695.2. Lineage (NCBI taxonomy): Eukaryota > Metazoa > Arthropoda > Arachnida > Ixodida > Ixodidae > Rhipicephalus > Rhipicephalus sanguineus. The sequence continues at coordinate 117,794,065 of NC_051184.2, forward strand.
GTTTTCGTTGGCAGCTTATTATTTATGTTGGATTGCTCATTGTTAATGTTATTACAGAGAAGTGAAGTTCATACAGCAGTCGTAATAAGGGATATAATTGTTGTTCATCCTCGTGATAGTATACACAGAATTTGAATACCTTTGCAGGTGACAAAACCTTCTGACACAAGAGCCAGGCGCAGTTTTATCGAGCAACTGGCAAGGAGCGCACACCTTGCAGGTTTTCCAGCAGCAGCAGCAGCAACACCGGCCGTGGCGTTGTTTACAATGCCGTAACTGAGCACACGGTCTTTCTTTTTGTGTTTTTTATTCATTTTCTTTTTTTTTTTTTTGCTTTTCACTCCCATCTAAATATCGCTGCCGCAGCCGAGCATTGACCTGCAGCAGCGAATTAATTTTTAATCATGCATTGGCTGCTACCATTCAAATATTCGCTGTGACTGTCATTCACCTGGTATGGAAGAAAATTCGTTTGCGATATTGTGCTGTTGCAATATTGTGCAATATTATGCAACCAAATTTTAAGCCAAGTTTGCCTGCCACTTTATTTACTTAACGAATGAATTGTCAGTCTATTGTAAAACTGCTTTCCTTGTACGTGATTCTCATCAAATTGCGACTGTGCTGTGGTTTTTACTTGCAGCCGACATTCGAAACAGAGCTTCACTTTTAAGAAAAACTGGAAGTTTCATGGAGAAGTTCGACAAGGTCAAAGTAATATTCGGTCAGATGTGCAATGCCCGCATGTATTTCGTGGATATCTATGAGTATTTCTGAGGAAATCATGCTAAGCTTTTTCTCATAGCTATAGTAAGTTTATGGTTAAAACACTATTAGAAAGCTTCATTAGCAACTTCTGAAAACACTTTCATATTTGTAAATGCTGTGACGCTGTCTACACAAAATTCGTCAAGGTGTATAACAGATTGAAAACGTCCGTTTACAGTTTTTTTGTGATGGGCGAAAACACCAGGTGATCTAAGAACACAACGTCGCATGTATCCTCGGCTTTTCTTTTTTTTTGTCAGGATGACATGACAGCAGCCCGCCCATCGCCTGACCGCAGAATTTGGAGGGAGTACGACAACAAGGCGTTCTATTGCGATCAAGTGCAAGGGAATGTGAAACTTTCGGTTGGCACACTTCCAGAGAAAGCCCTTATTTGGTGCTTGACGATGTACTATGTTAAGGACCTCAGATATCTGACTGTGTATACTCAATACTTCGTCTTGTGCTGAGTATAATGAACCCAGTTGTTTCCCAGGTGTTTTAACGGCAGGAAGCTGCTGAAGACATTGACAAGATCAAAGGTATTCGTTAAGCACCAGAATATATTTGTCCGAAAAAAACATCGGATGGCACGTTTATCCTTTCCTTCAGCGCTGAGCATTGCTTTTAGCGCAGTTTGTATTTTTTTACAATAAATGCTTATTTTTACACGTGAGCAGTACCTGTTTCTCGCATGCTTATGCACGCTAGACACAGCAGGTACTGTTGAACTATGAAGCTGGTATGGTCCGTCAAGTCATTCTCAAATGATTCCGCTGAACGGTACATTTATGGGGAATGCGGTGCGTCCATGCTTTAACCACCGCTGCTAAAAAGAAAAAAAAACGATGCGGATTTTTATACGCATGTCTAAACACACTGCATGCTTATAGTTTCCAAGCTCACTGTTAATGGTCAATCTAGGTACCCATCAAGGGGTAAATGAGCGCAAAAACGCTTCTATGTGATGTAAGCGGTTCACGTTAAAAAATCCACGTGGTTAAAATTAGGCAGTATTAGCATACGCTACCCCGAGCTTCGTGTGCACAGTTTCTTGCGTTTGTTGCCACTGCACATCTGTCAAAGACTAGACACTTGTGTACGCACGTTACTTTCCGAATACAGTATAGCGTACGTGCCCAGCCATCGCAACGTCTGCGCACACAATTCTAAAACTCTGTTAGCCAACAATCAACCACTACACGGCGTGCCACTTGACGTCAAGGGAGTCCGCATTACGGATACCGCAACCTGACTGCTTTCTTCGTTCTTGTGCATGCCACAAACATACAAAAATAGTAATGAAGACGCTGGATAGGATCAATGGGGGATTAGTGAAGAGACCTTCGTCCTCAAGTGGACATAAAATAGGCTAGTAATGATGAAAAACAAAATGCTTCCTTGGACAAATGCTCGAATCGTTTGCCGTGAAATGTATATATCTAATTTAATCCTCTACTATTAGTAACCGCATGCTGTCGAAATCAAATGCAGGCAGTAGAGCTTCCACGGGGTGTTCTAGATTTCGCAATACCATTCACTCTTTTCTCCCAAATCCGCGGTAGACAATGTCTAAGTCTGGAAAACAATATTTGCATAATTAAATTACCATCCTCTGGAACGTACATATGTGCCAGCGCGAAGTGCGCACGCCTGTGGGTGTACCTCGTAATAACATCGCCGCATTGGCTAAAAAAGTTCAGAATTCGTTAAACACCCTCATGTTCGACAAATGGCCACTCTACGTTAACTTTCTTACCATCATTTAGCAGTTTCAGTTCCTCGCAACGACTGCCACACTGAGGTGCAACCGCTTTGTATGTGCGCAATAAAAAAATCCGCGCAAACTCTGCAACACTAGAACCTATTATTCGATGGTGTCAAATTCATTTCCCATTAATGCATCACTCTACTATGTTCTGGATTTCTGCTGTACGCAACGCCTCTCAGTAATCCGCACATAAAAAATTGAGTGCGTGTATACGTAAAACGCTCCAAAAGGCTATCCCATGCACTCTAGCACAACAAACTAACATTCCCCAGTCGCGTGCGCTTGCAAATGCAGCTATGTGGATGTAGCTCGTAAATGTTTGCGTGTTCAGCCGTATTAATCACGGCGAGATTTGTCAAACATTGATCAAAAGGTGCGACTTGTACACAGTTAGGGACTGCATGCCCATGAAAGTGCCGTTCGCGCCAATACTATACTTAGCACATTGCATGGACTCGGGCTTCCAGAAAATGTTTCAGTAAACTTATGTGAAAAATATAGCATCATCCAGTGTGATTTTAGCTCGATCTCAGCTTTGAGACGAGTATGAGGTCATTTAAATAGCGCGGCGGGACCGCTATATCAGCGTGAATCTAGAAGTTCTCAAAAATATAGCCACTGATGGAGACGTAACAGAGCGCCACAAATATTTTTGCGATAAGTGCTGCCGCATACAAGATCCAGTCGATGTTAGCATCATATTCCTGCCTGCGCACTGCCAACACCACCTACACTGTTGGCACTGCGCGCCTGAGAACGGCAAACGGCGAGCCGCGTCTCCAGCGTGCAAAGCCCAATTCACGAGTCACGTACGCCGCGCGAGTGACGTCCAACATAAACGGCATTTCCTCCGGGGCGCAGTCCGCCGAGCGACCGCGTAGCTGCAGGCATTCAGCGCCAGCTCCTCGCTTCCATGGTCGACGCAAGTGTCGGCCACATTTTTCATTGAAGCTAAAATAATGTCTACTGGTATAGTGTCATTCATTTGAGGGGAAGCGACGTGCACTATCCAACGTTTAGAGCCAAGAGGAGTTCCTTTACAAGTGAAGTTCATCTGCAGTGCGTGCATGGCGCACCGCACCTGCTCGGGCGTGTTCGAATATTGTATATATGGCTGACAATACCACGATTATCAGCGCATGTTCATCTCAGTGTGTAATTATTACGGGTAGAGGGTCGAGCCAACGACGGTAACAGGTAAAACATCCTGGCATATGAGCGTGAGCGGTTTGTTCTGAAGCACGGTCGACTACGGCTTTGAAATAAACTGAATAGGCTTAGTGACGATATCGGCTACCGGCCTGGTAACAATCGGCGGTGAAGCGGCCAGCGACGTTACTGAGAACACGGTGATTCTCCGTCGGTAATCGGCTACGTCGGTGTGCGGTTGTCGTGGATGGATTTCGAGCACACGTTTCACAGCAAGCGAATCTTGACGTTGAAAACTCGTTCAGTCCACGAAAGGCAACAGGCTGACGGCCAACATGAATAGAACTCGGATATTATGCACGCCAAAATTCTTTAAATGTCACTGAGGCGCCAGTGCCATATGTATGCGGAACAGTTTTATCTTCTTTACCAAGCAGGCAAATTCGCTTGAAGCGTGCTCCCAGCAATAACTTGAGTGACGCCGTATATAGCTTCACGAATGTCATTTAAAAAATGTCTCCCTACGTATCAGTGAACGCTACATGCATAATAACGACCTCCACTGCACTAATACGCCAGAGCGTGTAGCGACGCATTGGTGCATATAAACCCCCGTACTTTTATTACTGTGGCCGCGGCGTGACGTGGTGTAGTGGTTAGCGTACGCGCTTGCTAATCGAGTGTTCGCGGGTTCGAATCCGCGTGTGTTTATTGTGAATTTTTCTGTGGTTTACTTATGATTCTAATATGTGTGTATGGATTATGTATGTCATAAAACATGTGTGGAAGTCTCCAAATACCCCGAATACAGCTTAAAAGGTGACCTAAAATCTAATTTTTTTTTCGCCGCTTTGTACACCGCCTATAGCTGGGACGCACCGTAGGTAGGACTCCCCGTAGCCAGGACATCTGGTCACGTGGAACGAGGAGATGTCTATAGGTGGCCTTCAACTAGCCGGGATTCGAGACGAAAAATCTCCGGCCTATATTGAGTCCCGCCTATGAGATGAGCCGCTGAGAAAGCTACTACGCCGAGGGACGGCTACGGGTGGCACCGCCTACAGGTTGTGCCGGCTAAAGAGACAGTCTATAGGCGTTAGATTTTTCGTCTCGTTTCCGGGCTATAGACTGCCACTTTAAGCAGGACTTGATTAAGAGTGTACGGAGCGATGCACTTACAACGAACGAGACGGCTCGTAGTCGCGGTTCCTGTTGCTCGCAGTGCAGCGGCGGCCGCATGTTGGTTCAGTCTATGTCGTATCGGCGCTCGCCTTCTCGCTATACGTTTGACAACGGTGGTTGCATGGCACAAAGAGACAATTTAAACTTACTCATTCCAGCAGCTTTTATTTTCTGTGAAACATATTCTTTGCTTGTTTACGCAAAATGTTCATCTTTTTGCACAAATGATGCGGTCAGGAAAACACGAGCATGGGAAAGTACACCTCGAATACGGGCAGAACACAAGTCACCGGAAACAGTGCGCAGTATGCTTACACAAAACATCACAAATGTACATTTAAATATGCAATCAATATACGGAACTAAGCAGTGATCACTACGCATAATGCCCAAAATAAGGCAAAATAACATGCTGCACAATCACAGAAACTGATGTCCTTGGACCAAGCAGCTGTCTCGGACGCACCATGTGGACAGAACTATAGGAAGAGCGCAGAAATAACGAAATAAACTATTTCAAAGCTGTTTTAAAAGTGCGAGCCACTATTGTGCACTCAATATAAAAGGAGGGTTGCCACTTCTAGTTCAAAAAGCAATGAAGAACATAAAGGACAAATGAAAGTAACAAACAATGCCTCTGGTACGGCTTCCCAATAGCTGAATTTGTTTGGTAACGCCGCGTATGCTGACCTCCCAGCGAACAAGGTGAAGCTGTCGGTTGGCTGTTAATGTCCACCTGATGCCCATATTCGTATGTTATATTATGTCACGGTGTTAACTGCTGAAAGGTACAAAATCGTCACGGCTTTAAAAGGTGGTGAACAATAACGTTGCATCAGAATTATGGGCTCATTGACCTGAACTCTGGAACAGCAGTGTCTTTTCCTTTCGCTTGCGCTGATTTTTGTCCTGCTCGGTATCAAAGGACAACGTTGACCCGGCGAGGAAGCTTACCGAAGCGGTCAATGACTTCCGACACGCCGATGCCGACATTTCTGTGGGTGTACAGAAGTACCAGGCCAACCATGCGTTCCTCAGACATCGTGGAGGGTAAGTAGTTATTAAGTAACTTCATGCTTGAAAACGTCCTCTGCGGTGGCAGTGGTCACTGGAAGGGTGACTAAATCTGGAGTAACTTGTACACACTCGGATAGAACCTGCTGTCGCATTGAGAGAGAGCATCGGTTCCTGTTGTGGGGCGCTGGTTTGCTGCTTTGTTCGCCCACTTTGTCCACCATAGTCGCAGTTCTCCAAAACCAACCCTCGTTTCGACGTCATGCGCAAAAACGGTGAGGAGATTTTCTGCTCCTTTCTCCCGATTATCTTGCGTTAGTGGTATTGCAGATGGTCCAATTACTGAAAAGTACTTTCGAAGTGTCCTGTGCTTTTCGAACGCATAACTGGTCTAGTACGTGGTCCACGAACGGAATGAACAGGGTTCTGCGAAAATATTCTTCCGCGCTTTCGAATGCATTGCTCCCAAGGTTTTGCTTCCGAACACCGGCTCGACGGCTGGTGATCTCCACATTCAGTTTTTCTGCCGATGCCTGCGCTTGTGCAAATATTTTTGAGAAAGAAGCATTCGCGTTCTTGCGGTCATTTTCAGTTGTATGCTGTACCGCTTCTATGTCCTCAATGGCAGCGCTCATGTCGATACTCCTCGTCTGCAGCTTCTTTGACAGTGGCAAAGTCAGTGCTATAGCGCGTGCTCCGCCACATGCAGGCTTACAAGGAACGCTGGTGACAAGAGTGCCAACATTAGACTGTTTTCCTGCACTGGACTTTCGCCATTTCCGTTAAACTTAATCTCCTCTAGTGCTGCGATCAACGGCTCAAAGAGCTCACAAATGAAAGCACTGCATCGTGCTTCTCGAGCCAGCGCGTTTCGCATAGTCCCAAAAGGCGCTGCCTGCTAGACTCCGGGCAGCTCAAACTTATCATTTTTCGCAAAACGTGTGAACACCTAGAAGATTTACGTAAAAAGACTGACGTCGCCTTTACAGTCCCAAAACAGTTTCGGATGTCTGTTATGGAGCATGCCGCACACAGAACTAGATTAAGGGAGTGACTGGCGCAGTGAGTGTAGAGTGCGGCTGGATATTTCTCACGAACGGCAGCTTACCATAATGTAGCCAAGGCGGTATAAAATCATTACGTGAAAACCAACGTCGTGGGCCCGCCTATGGCATAGCACTGCCTGGAGCCGCGCAGGCTGTATGAACAGCTCCTAGGGAGCCTCTCAGCAGTAGAGCAGATAGTTGCTGATATTTACGCTGCATACCGGGAGCTGGACTCGAATATCAGGCACATGGGACAGCAGCCGCAACAGCGGCGACCTCGCCTAGTCCCTGGACCTGTTGCTTTGTAGAAGCTTCGCTGGTCTACAATGACGTGGTGGCGTTGTCTTTGGCCCTCTCGACCGGACGCCCAAGGACAGGAGGCTGGCCTCGAACGATGGCACACGCCACGAGTGCTTGCGCAGTTGTTGTATCCCCTTCACGGCGATCCCTGAACTTCTGTTTCCCACCCTTCCGCATATATCAGGACATTAAATAAATGTTACTGCATTCGCTCCAGAACGTAGGAAGTGTAACAATGGTATTAGAACATTGCGCCTGTGTTCGTACTGTCGAGTGCCACTCAAAAGCAAAAAAAAAATGCCATCTCGGGGTTCACTCTCTGCGATAAAATGGAGGCCCCGTTGTGGGATTCTGCGTGCGATGTGAAGGAGCTATTTTGCAGAGTTAAAGAGCGAGCGGGGAGCAGGAAGAATCCTGCGGGGGTTTAGACCCCGATGGGCGAGAAGAATCAATATTTGCTCAGCCCGCTGTAATTGAGCGCCAAATGATGTACGGCCTGTCGAGTCCGTCACCCTCCCCTTCCTCGAACCAGCCGTAACCGCTCCCTTTTTTCTTTGCTCACTGGATCCACGTACTCACTGACAGCTGCACACCCGCGCAATACCTTGGCCCCTTATGAACGTCTCCCTCCTGAACCCATTCTTCTTGGTTATCTGCTTTTCTATTTTTACCGCTTTGGTAGCTTAAGCATGGCGTTGTTTTCTCTTCTCTTCTTCCATCACCTGTACGCCGCCTACCCGGCCCTAGGCTGATGCTTCTCAGTTGAGCAGAAAAGCTCCGAACACGTAGGCTAGCTTTGCCATGCAAGTGATTCCACACAGGCAGCTGGTCGTCAGAAATGAGTATGACAAAATGCCGTCACATTGCTTACATCCGTATTGGATACACCAAAGAATATAATATTTGTTGAGTTGGGTTGCGGTGACCAGACGCAGATTGAGGGGAAAAAAGAGCAGGCCACACACGGTGAAGTGTGTCCGCGGAGTTTTGTAGTGAAAAACGATGAATGTATGGTAAATAACAGTAGGTGATAGTAGCTCGTCGTCTCAGTGAAAAGATCATTATCAAAAATATATAGCCTCCAAAGGAACTATGCGCTATAATAAAGCCCCGAATCGTTGGAAATGGTTTGAGAATGAGATTTGCAGTTTTCCCAGACATTGGACGGGCATTTGACACAGTGTGCCACGTCCATGCTTTCTACGGGTTATATAGTTTAGAAATAAAGAGACGACTGCTTCGTCGGATTTCAGACTTTCTGACTCGTCGAGCTATATTCATGGCGACAAGCATGGGCGAGAGCACACCACGAGAAATGAAAGCATGAATGTATCAAGGAAGCGCATGAAGCCCCATATTGTATAATATAGTAATGCACAAACGGCCACTTTTTCACCATCGTTATTACACATTTCAATGTGTGCAGATGATACCTACCTCTAGTCGTCAGGCTGTGACTGCAGTCAAGTACAATATCTGATTCAGGAAGGAATATACATAACTGTACGCTTTCTGACGGAATGTGAAACTGACGTTTCAGCGGAGAAATCTACGGTATCACCTTTTACCAGAAGACGTCACGACCAGCTCAGTCTTTTGTTCAAGCAGATGTAGCGCCTGTTTTGCGGAATCATCTTTTCCTTGGTATTACAGTGGCCCAAATGCTAACATGGGGACCTCATATTTTCAACATTGTAGAGCTGGCTAACCGAACATTGCATGTTCCCCGGTGCATTGCGGGAACGAAGTGGTGTGGCACAACGAAATCACTTCTGAACATTCATAAAGCTCTCGTACGACAAACTGTTCGTATGCATTACCAGTTGTGGAAAGTATATATAATGCAAATGAACGTAGGCTAAACATCATAACCCGCAGTCTTCGTATTTTCTCATGTTTTTCATGCTCAATTCACAGTAACCTCGTAGCCGCAGAAGCAATAGAACCACCCATTCAAGTTCTTCGCATCCAACAATTGTGCCGCCACTTCCTCCACTTATCGCAAAGACATTTTGCCCATCTGCTTCGTGACAAGCTTTTTCAAAGAATAGGGTGCTGCTCGACGATGAAGACCCCAGTTTCATCCAACTCGTGTGGGTCTCAGCGCACGCAGGCAACCCGAGTAACGAAACCGCCCACAGACAAGCTCGAGGACTCGTACTCCGAGCGGTGGGCCAGACTTTGGACCACGACGGAGAGACAAACGAACAATTCCTCACCTTTCACGGCATCACGCATCAAAACAAGCTACAAGGCAAACCAAACAGCCCCCGCACCCGCAACTGAACAAAGCTCAAGAGATCACTTGGCGGCGTCTTTAAAACCACTCATTCCCATCCCCGTACATCTATCGACACATCTACCCAGCCCTCTTCGCATCTACTTTCCCCCTTTTATAAGACACAGACCGCGACAAAGGACGGCATCATCTGGGGATTCAGCTAGGACCCTCCCCCACCAGACCTCCTAGGACAGTCACCGTCACGTGAGGCCTCGGAGAGAACCCTCACGACCACAAGTCTGGAGGCCCAGCTCCGGGCAATCAAACGCGCTGACGAGGTGGCAACCGGGCACGGCCTGACAGCCACCTCCGCTCAGGAAACCGACGGTTTTCCTAATAATGTTGTTTACTACTACTACTCACCTTGCCAGCTCATGAAGCAAAACTTCAACAAGAGCAATACTTCTTCCGTCCATAATATCAGTTTTTCGTATTGGCAGTTCGTATCACCTCCAGTGGCATTGCGCATCAAAGGAAGAGGAAAACAATTTGCGATACACTACCCTGAAGCAAAGTTTCTCACGCTTCAGCAGATGCACGCTTATCAAGATCACGACACATTTGTATTCATAGACGGATCTACAAGTGATCAAAGCTGGAGTGCGGCTTTTACAAAGCGGTATTTAAAATAGAACGAGATTTCCGACTTTTTCAAAAGACGTCGTCAACAGTAGCAGAGCTTGTTGCAATAACAAGTCTCAAAATTATTGGTGAAAGTGAGCAATGTCACAACAGCATAATGTATTCTGACTCCAAAGAAGCACTGCAAATGATAAAGGAATTTCATTTTCATATAGACGATAGCATCATATATGAAATTCTGAAGACAATGAACATCGCTTCTCTGGTGGGTCACGAGATCTGTTTAAAATGGCTACCGAGCCAAGTAGGGGTGTTAGAAAACGAAATTGAAGACAAGTTAGCCACTGCAGCGCACAAGAAAAGTACCTTCACGCCCGTGACCGTTTCCTATCTCAGAATGCAAGAATGTTCTTCCCAGCATGCGCCAGAAGTTGTGCAAGGAGGCATGATTGTATTTATTTATTTATTTATTTATTTATTTATTTATTTATTTATTTATTTATTGTGTCATACTGCTAATCATCTCTTGACAGTCGTTACAGGGAGGGTCAGGAATTGAATTGCGCAAGAATAAACACGTGAAGAGCATTGTAAGGAACACTAATAAAGTATACAATTTGAGCAAAACGCGTATCAAGAACAACCTCAAAATCACTCAACGTATATTTTTCACCACATCATGAGGTAATTCCTTCCACATTTTAATAGCACCAGGAAAGAAAGAAAAGCGAAGTAACTCTGCGCGAAACAGAAATGGTTGTATGGATGTAATGCGTGTTGTTCATGGAAAGCTTTTGTGAAAGCGTGTCACATAATCATCCTTGTTTGACCATACAAAGTATTCACCCTTGTATCATGTAGATTCCTTTCTAGGATGTCCACCGAATTAAAAGATCGGCCGAACGTTTTACTCACTCCTGCATCGTCAGCGATCAGATGTTGCCTATATGCCTCAACTCTTCTGTCGCATCAAAAGAAGAACGTGCGCACAGTACGACCACTGTGGTAATGCCAATGTGTCAGTGGAGCATGCCATTATAAAACGTCCGCTATACGAAGAACTGCGCTCTAAATGGAGTGATCAGTTGTACAGCCTCGGTAGACGACGACTCACAATCAGCAAAGTGCTTGGACCGAGGCCACACCCTGACGATCAAAGACACATAGCGAGCGATCTTCGTGATGTTTCAATGGACACAAGTTTAATGAGCTGTTTAGAATTTAAATTATTGCTCCTCTTCGTAGAATTGTGTGGCCAGTGAACATATATCATAGGCATGTTATTTCTAGGAGCATAAAAACGCCACGCCTGCGCGGAGCACGCAGGACAGTCACAGCGAATGCTGCGACTGTGCTGCGTCCTTTCTAGGCGCCGATGTAAACTCTTTTGGAACGAATACTACAAGTACACTCGCAAGACACTCACTCCGCCTTAAATTATCATAATTTTGCGAAGAAGCGAAAATACTTATATTGCGATAGCAATTATATGGACACTCTCGGACACTCTCGCCGTCATGTCCCTGATATGTATATGTATGAAAGCGCTGCATGTGACCATTGCGGCAATGACGAAACCATTGAACATATGTTATGTCAGTGCCCTCGGTACAGCTCTGAGAGGCAGTCACTCTCAGCAGTGTTTGCTCGCCTTGACGACCAGCCGCTTTCTGAGCAGTCAATCTTGGAATGTCGGAAAGATCGAGCTTCACGCCAGAAAGCAATGAAGGCGCTGATGAAGTTTCTGCGAGCGACCCGCCTCGTTGAACGATTGTGGCACTCCTGTGTGTGTGTGTGTTCGTGCTTCCCTCCCTCCCTATCCCAACCCAACAATATCTTTCTTACTTTTCTGTCTCCCCTTTCCCCTTCCCCAGTGCAGGTTAACCTCCCTGCCTTCCCTCTCTTTCTATATATATATATATATATATATATATATATGTATATATATATATATATATATATATATATATATATATATATATATATATATATATATATATATATATATATATATACACAAAGGCACGCAGAAAAATAAAGCAGAAGGGAAAAATTCCCAAACACCCGACCAGGGATTCGAACCAGCGACCCCTCGCAAGTGGCCCCTTTCTGTACCCACTCGTGATGCGGAACGAAAAAAAAAAGAACAGCGGGCACACCTAGAGTTACTGTGTATGCTACCTTTAGAAAGGAGCCATATACAGTAACTCTAGGCACACCTTGCGTCAGATGCCCCCGTGTGGCAGGAGACGCAGAGGGGTCACTCCACGCGCCGCAGTTTAAAAGAAAAAGAAATATCGAAGAGCGTTTGATTCTCCATTGTCGACACTTGCAGTGCGTTGCTCAAGCACAAAGACGTAACAACTGTGACAGTTATTAGTTCACGCTTGTCCTGTGTATACCTGAGCGGGCTTTTCGGGTGTCCTTCTTTGTGCTTCAGCGGCGCGCTGCAAGTATCGAGCTGCTTGTCGTTCTTCGTGTGACATTCCAATTATTGCTAGTATCGCATTCATTGCTTCGCCCTTGCGGCGAAACTGTGACTTTTTTTGTATCATTGCTTGCGTGTAGACGGTATTTTATTCTTCTTTACTGATGTAGTTGTACGATTCTTGGCAGGTAGCGGTTATTTTTCTCTTTCTTTTCAGTAGTTAGCGTGTTCAAACGACTCTGAGCTATACTTACTCACAAAAATTCCTTTTTTTACGCGTTCATTGTAGACAGTAAAACTCCCTCGATAGCGTGAAGTGGTTTAGTGTGCGCTCACTCTTACCTGTTTATATTACTGATGGGCAACAGCACGTGGCTATTGCGGCTTTCGCGCATGGTCTGTAAATATGGTTACTGCGGTTTCTCAAGGCATCTTCCTGGCCACTTTTTTGTTTAAAAAGTACGTTAATTTCCTTAATATTATTGCCAACTCAGGTAAGTCTATTCTTAACGCGGATGACACCCGTCAATAGTTTTCTAAGGCGAAAGTTCTAAACACCTCATGAAATTACCTTCCTTTACTTATTTGCTTAGTTAATATCTCTTATTTAGCTTACTTTCGCTTTCGTGTGCTTGTCGCAGAATTGACCTGATGCTTTGAGGGAGGGGGTGCTATAGGCGTGCACTTTTTTTAACTCTAGCTAGATTTCGCCGGCTCAAACTTGCTTTTGTTATCGTGCGGCGCAAAACACACGTGCATGTTTCGGAACCCTCTCGCATGTTTTCGATTATTCTAATCAGATTGTGTGTACGACGCCAAGAGTGAGGCACAATCTGGAAATTATGCGAGCACGACTGATTGTGCTGCATTGTAAGGTGACCCGTGTATAAATAGTCGACGAATTGGATTCGCAGATCACAGTTTATCGCCAGATGACTCGGCTCCCAGTAATCTTTGCACACTAAGTTCTTTGCTTTGCTGGGTGAGTGATGGATAAAGAGCGTGTTATTTGCAGGTTTTGATACTGCGCATTGTCCCCCATCGCAACCACGTGACGCTATGGTCTATGCGTAGCTCTCGGATAGCCCTCATCCCTAGGCGAGTCCACGCTCACGTCACAACTAGTGTGTGTACGGGCAGCGGAAAAAAAATTTCCAGCCTGACACTCTACGCCTTCGCCGATATGTCCAAGTAATGCGCAGCACCTAATAAACCAAAGCAAACAACCATTTAATTAGAGTACACATAATTAGATTTTCGTGCAGGCGCGGCGTCTAGCTTTTTGGCGACGGTGAGATCATTTCTCTTTAGCGCATCGCAAAGGTGAAAATGGGCACGCGCTATTCGTTTTAATCAAATTGCTCACTCCTGCAGACGCGGCTCGAGGCTGAGCAAGAGACAGTGTGGTAGAAAAAATGAAATTCTTAGAAGCGTTTTTTCTGTTTTCAGAGATCCAACAGACAGTCTGAATTTGATCAGAACTAGGTGGTGTGTGCCATAGTTGAAAAGTACCGCTTACCACTGCAGAGAAGGCTTGGAAGGTTCTTTATTTCTTGATGACAGCATTGCACGCGCAACGGTGGAGCAAGGGATAAGAAAGAAATGAAGAAAGACTTGAGGAAAGAAGCATGAAATGCTGCTTACACCAAAGACAAGTGCGAAGGAAGATTGTTGTCTTGTTTTAATGCATCTTTGTGCCAGTTCGCAGATGTTTGCAGCCGTGTGGAATTTAATTTGAGCCCTGAACCCGGGCACGTATATTCCCAGCACGAATTGGTGCTAATAGCGGGGCTCCTACACGCGCTCTCGGTATGCCATTCTAATGAACATAAAGGTTTTCAACTTTTCTTTCTACACACAGGAAACACGTTCTTCTAACCCACACCACCTGCGCCATCACGACATTCAGCGTTTTCTTCTTTTTACTGCACACCGTCAGATTGCACATCTTTGAAGAGTTCGTTTCGTCCCACTCCTATATTTTCTTGAAGACTTGCACCACTCTCTGCGCGTAATTCTCGTTGGTAGGCTTCGCTGAGCCGCCACATGCGCGTTTATTACGAAGTATTTCGTGACAATTCAAAATATGGCGGGGTCTCACCAAATCTCGCTAATTCTTCAGTCCTCCCCTTATAGCGATATTTCGCTCAATAATGCGGCAATACCTGCAGTCTCGACCTGCACAGTGTCTCCTACAGATAGGAAATCAATATGCCGTTCTGAAAACATTCCTGCTTTATATTGTATTGCTTTTCTTTGCATGCCCAGTGTAATGATGCATTGCTGCTCTCTACATATCTGTTACACGATACATAGATCTGTTTAGCTGTCCTAGCACATGAATCCTGCGTGAATGAGTGAGTGATCCGTGCGAACGATTTGTTTATGTAAAATACATGTATAATATGTGTTCTCTGTTAATTATATGCACATGTAGTCTATCTAGCATTGTTACTAGATGTAATAGATATAATTTCTTTTTTGTTGTCGTTTTTCGGCTGTATATTGAGCGAAACGCGAAATCAGACACAAAGTGCACTTTTTGTATATGTATTGTCAACGCTGTATAAACTGAACGGGGGCAGGGGCCTCGTCAGGCTGTCTGAGCCCTTAGTCTCTGTCTCTGCAGGAAATGACCTGAAATATATTACTTTGATTTGATTTGATTTTGAAAAATCGTCATTACCACTACCATAATGATCATCATCAACAACAGGACTACGATCACCGCAGGGCAAAGTCCTTTTCCTTGTTTCTCCTATGAACCTGGTTCTGTGCTAGCTGCGGCCCCGTTATCCCCGCAAGGTTCTTCATATGATAGCCCACCTCAGTCCCTGGCTTCCAATTGGGTGCCTGCCTTCGAGCTTGTCTTCTCGCTACATGCCCTGACCACGTCCATTTCTTCTAAGTGTCTACTATTCAGGGTCTTTTTTTTTTAAGATAATACCAGTTTTTTTTATAGCAAATGCTATAACACTCAAGCGACTGTCGCCTTACCGCACAAAATCTACGTTAAGGCGCATATACTATATGCCGTACCTGAAGTTGTATCGATTTGGTAAATGAACAAGATTTTCTTAATTAACCGTTAAATTATTAACTTCAGGGCAGTTGTTTATATGGCAATGTTGCAGGCAGTCACCATTCGTGGGATGCGCATTTTTAAAAATCCCGATAACCAACGTAATTGGAGATATTGTAATGCGGCACTGGAAGAGCGCGAAAGAAGAAGAAGAGAATAGGCGCGAGGTACTTGATGAAACGCCGCTACGAATAATGGGATTAGAGTGGAGAACATCAAATTTACTATCTCTAGGTGCACTTACCCTTGGGCACAGCAGCGGGAAAGTATGCGAGGCCATGCAAGATTTCATAGAACAGTCAAAGAGATTTAAACAATAACCACAGTTCAAAAGTTCCATAGTTAACCAGAAGCAAAGTACAGCAAGATTCTTTTCTATATTTATGTATTTCCTATTTGATGAAAATTAATTCCACCCACCTTGCTTATTGCTTTTTTTTAATTATTATTCTCACAAAATTAACTGCTAAAAATATTTTTGTTAAACAAAATAGAAAATTATTCTCAGTATTAGTTTTTAAATAATTTTTCCTAAGCTACCCCGATTCTTGGCCAATCCCCCTGAGTGGGTGCGAGCCTGCAGTACAGGATCTACATCTACATCTACATCTACATGATCGGCAAAATCTGACCGTGCCTTGTCTTTTGCCTGCCTCTTCATTGACCTCATTATAAATAAACCCATAACAGCCCAAACAATATTAACCATCGAAATGTAAAACCTAGATTGAGGTGATATAGAAATTGAGCGCTCAAAAAGTGTGGCCATTGTGCTACGTCATACCGGAAGTTACCCTGATGAACTCTGAAAAAAGGCGCGTGGCAGATGATCCTGATCAGGAAAAGCGGCAAGTCGTCTGAAACACACAAGTGGATCGCTTATTATTTGTGTGTGGTCCAAGGAACTCCCTGCAAAATCACCGGCAGAGTTTTCGTCGTATAATATGGACCTCCTTGGCAATTGACCGCTTCTACTCTTCACCGCAATACATTCGTTATGTTATTCGCCCTATGAACTTCGTTTTTAACGCGCAAGCGGAGTTGGCGCCCAATCGAAACCGCACTAGTGTAATGTCAGCGCCTTTTGCCGTTTCGTCAACTCATTTGCTGTGTAGCCGATTGCGAGACCAAGCTTGTCGCACCATGCAGTCTGAGCGCCCTTGTTCTTTTTAAATAGCACCTTTGCGAGTGTATTGGGTACAATTGCCTTCAAACAACTGGCATTCGATTTGCAGCGCTAAATAATGGTACGGCCACTAGGATAAGCTGGTCACATTTGAGGCATTATGACCCGTTAGCAACTCAAATAATGCAACGTTTTCTCAAAATCACCAAAATATTACTCACCCGGACTCACTCACACTCATACTCGTGGCTCGAACTGAGTCGGAGTCAGTCCGAGTTAGGCGACTCATGAATGAGTTTGCCGACCTATGCTGCGCGGCGTTCCTTGTTTCTCTTTATTTTCTCTCTCTTTCTTTCTCTTTCTCTCTGTTGTTTCTATCTCTTTTCTGTCTGTCTTTCTTCCAATTTTTTCTTCTTCTCTCTCTTTCTCGTTGTTTCTTTTTTCCTGTTTCTTCCCTTTCTTTATTTGTCTCTCTCTATTTCTCGCTTCCTCTTTCTTTCTGTCTTTCTATCTTTCTTTCTACTTATTTCTATATATCTCTTTCTTCGTTTTTCTATCTTTCTTTCTCTTTCTGTCTTGATCTCTGTTTTTTTAATTTCTTTTTGGTCTCTGTTTCTTTCTATATCTTTTTCTCTATGTCTATTTCTTTCTCTATCTTTGTATGTGCTTTTCTCCTCTCTATTTCTCTCTTTGTCTTTCTTTCTACCTATTTCTTTCTCTCTTTCTCTATCTCTCTCTACTCGCTCTCTCGCCCATCCGAGTTATTGCATCCCCCTCCGGACATATCGGCGCAGCGGGAGAGTGCCTATTTCTGTCTATTTCTTTCTCTATCTTTGTATGTGCTTTTCTCCTCTCTATTTCTCTCTTTGTCTTTCTTTCTACCTATTTCTTTCTCTCTTTCTCTATCTCTCTCTACTCGCTCTCTCGCCCATCCGAGTTATTGCATCCCCCTCCGGACATATCGGCGCAGCGGGAGAGTGCCTATTTCTGTCTATTTCTTTCTCTATCTTTGTATGTGCTTTTCTCCTCTCTATTTCTCTCTTGTCTTTCTTTTCTACCTATTTATTCTCTCTTTCTCTATCTCTCTCTACTCGCTCTCTCGCCCATCCGAGTTATTGCATCCCCCTCCGGACATATCGGCGGCGCAGCTTTGGGAGAGTGCCTATTTCAGTCTATTTCTTTCTCTATCTTTGTATGTGCTTTTCTCCTCTCTATTTCTCTCTTTGTCTTTCTTTCTACCTATTTCTTTCTCTCTTTCTCTATCTCTCTCTACTCGCTCTCTCGCCCATCCGAGTTATTGCATCCCCCTCCGGACATATCGGCGCAGCGGGAGAGTGCCTATTTCTGTCTATTTCTTTCTCTATCTTTGTATGTGCTTTTCTCCTCTCTATTTCTCTCTTTGTCTTTCTTTCTACCTATTTCTTTCTCTCTTTCTCTATCTCTCTCTACTCGCTCTCCGCCATCCCGAGTTATTGCATCCCCCTCCCGGACATATCGGCGCAGCGGGAGAGTGCCTATTTCCTGTCTATTTCTTTCTCTATCTTTGTATGTGCTTTTCTCCTCTCTATTCTCTCTTTGTCTTTCTTTCTACCTATTTCTTTCTCCTCTTTCTCTACTCTCTCTACTCGCTCTCTCGCCCATCCGAGTTATTGCATCCCCTCTCCGGACATATCGGCGCAGCGGGAGAGTGCCTATTTCTGTCTATTTCTTTCTCTATCTTTGTATGTGCTTTTCTCCTCTCTATTTCTCTCTTTGTCTTTCTTCTACCTATTTCTTTCTCTCTTCTCTATCTCTCTCTACTCGCTTCTCTCCCCATCCGAGTTATTGCATCCCCTCCGGACATATCGGCGCAGCGGGCGAGTGCCTATTTCTGTCTATTTTCTTTCTCTATCTTTGTAGATGTGCTTTTCTCCTCTTATTCTCTCTTTGTCTTTCTTTCTACCATATTTCTTTTCTCTCTTTCTCTATCTCTCTCTACTCGCTCTCTCGCCCATCCGAGTTAGTGCATCCCCCTCCGGACATATCGGCGCAGCGGGGGAGAGTGCCATTTCTGTCTATTTCTTTCTCTACTCTTTGTATGTGCTTTTCTCCTCTCTATTTCTCTCTTTGTCTTTCTTTCTACCTATTTCTTCTCTCTTTCTCTATCTCTCTCTACTCGCTCTCTCGCCCATCCGAGTTATTGCATCCCCCTCCGGACATATCGGCGCAGCGGGAGAGTGCCTATTTCTGTCTATTTCTTTCTCTATCTTTGTATGTGCTTTTCTCCTCTCTATTTCTCTCCTTTGTCTTTCTTTCTACCTATTTCTTCTCTCTTTCTCTATCTCTCTCTACTCGCTCTCTCGCCCATCCGAGTTATTGCATCCCCCTCCGGACATATCGGCGCAGCGGGAGAGTGCCTATTTTCTGTCTATTTCTTTCTCTATCTTTGTATGTGCTTTTCTCCTCTCTATTTCTCTCTTTGTCTTTTCTTTCTAACTATTTCTTTCTCTCTTTCTATACTCTCTCTAATCGCTCTCTCGCCCATCGAGTTATGCAGCCCCCTCCGGACATATCGGCGCCGCGGGAGAGTGCCTATTTCTGTCATTTCTTTCTCTATCTTTGTATGTGCTTTTCTCCCTCTCTCTTTCTCTCTTTGTCTTTCTTTTCTACCTATTTCCTTTCTCTCTTTCTCTATCTCTCTCTACTCGCTCTCTCGCCCATCGAGGTTATTGCATCCCCCTAGGACATATCGGCGCAGCGGGAGAGTGCCTATTTCTGTCTATTTCTTTCTCTCTTTGTCTGTGCTTTTCTCCTCTCTATTTCTCTCTTGTCTTTCTTTCTACCTATTTCTTTCTCTCTTTTCTTCTATCTCTCTCTACTCGCTCTCTCGCCCATCCGAGTTATTGCATCCCCCTCCGGACATATCGGCGCAGCGGGAGAGTGCCTATTTCTGTCTATTTCTTTCTCTATCTTTGTATGTGCTTTTCTCCTCTCTATTTCTCTCCTTGTCTTTCTTTCTACCTATTTCTTTCTCTCTTTCTCTATCTCTCTCTACTCGCTCTCTCGCCCATCCGAGTTATTGCATCCCCCTCCGGACATATCGGCGCAGCGGAGAGTGCCTATTTCTGTCTATTCTACTTCTCTATAGGCATCCCCTCCGGACATATCGGCCCAGCGGGAGAGTGCCTATTTCTGTCTATTTCTTTCTCTATCTTTGTATGTGCTTTTCTCCTCTCTATTCTCTCCTTGTCTTTCTTTCTACCTATTTCTTTCTCTCTTTCTCTATCTCTCTCTACTCGCTCTCTCGCCCATCCGAGTTATTGCATCCCCCTCCGGACATATCGGCGCAGCGGGAGAGTGCCTATTTCTGTCTATTTCTTTCTCTATCTTTGTATGTGCTTTTCTCCTCTCTATTTCTCTCTTTGTCTTTCTTTCTACCTATTTCTTTCTCTCTTTCTCTATCTCTCTCTACTCGCTCTCTCGCCCATCCGAGTTATTGCATCCCCCTCCGGACATATCGGCGCAGCGGGAGAGTGTGCGCCGGCCGCACGTTTTCGGGGAGCGCAGCAGAAGATGAAGAAGAGGGCGAAGAGAACGCGCGCCGGCCGAGTTATTGCGTTGCACTCAGAAGGCCGTTCATGGCGGTGATATTTTTTTGTTGAGGCGAACCGCGGGGTTTGCCAAGCTTAAGCTCCTCGCTGTTAAAGCCTATCTGCGCATGCCCAGGCAGCAAGCTATACCTATCAATCCGGCACTCGTGGGGATCTACATGAGAGATAAGTGTTTCTGCATTTCATTTCTCCTTTATGGAAGTAATTCGAGTGTTAGCGCACGCATGCACTACCGCAGTTATCGATATGCCTGGCCTCGGCCATTAGACGCGCTTCTTCGTTCCTGTGCCTGTATAACTGATAAAAACTGCGTATTCATCGAATTTTGACGTGTGTTGGACGTCAGTGAAGCCCCTACCCCTCTTTTTCGGTACCTACTTTGGTGTGCACCACGCGACAAGACTGTCGATATCAATGTAGCTTCTGTGACCAACGCCTGCGCCCAAGGAGACATTGGCGGCGCCAGGAGTCCGACGCCAGTGAGCCCACTAGCCCTCTTCTGGTTCAATGTACCGCGGCACATCAGAAGAGCAATTGGTGACGTAAGCAGGCGTGCGCTCTTATACGGGGGAGGGGAGGAGGAAGGGCGAGACATGTGACACTTGACGACCGCCGGAAAGTGAAGACGTGAGCGCTTTCTGTGATGTACACAAGGCGAACGCTGTGTAACCCGGCGCACAGATGGCGCTACTGGAGAGAGGACCGTGAGAGAGCTTGCGGCGAGGAGTATGTGACATCATAAAGCCAAAATTTCCCTGTCCTTTAGACTATCTTAAGTTTTCACATACCTTAGTGTCTACTCTATCATATAGGACAACCTTTACCGTAACCTATTCTATCCCTTTTATATATTTTTTGGCGTTCGTGTAGACTGGTGCATTTCTTGGGTGAACCTTAGTTGTATAACACTCTGCCGAAGTGACGCATGCAGGGAAGCGCGTGCTTGTGAGCTGGTCTGCGAGGGGACGCAACGAGCACTGTCCGATATGTTTAATTTTTAATTTGTACTCGCTGTTTATACCGATTTCTGCTAAGTATATCACGTGTAATTTGAATTTTTGACATGCCTTAATATCCTCTGTATGATACACCCATTTTTAACCCCATATATATATATATATATATATATATATATATAATATATATATATATATATATATATATATATATATATATATATTTTTTTTTTTCATTTATTTTAATGATGTTTTCAAACAACTCGCACTGGTGCTTGACAGAGTAGTCTGAAAAGTGGCAAAGAGTGTCAATCGGTGCTCGTGACAGCAAAAATTTGCGGTGGTGGAGCGCAGTTAAACGAATTTTGTTCGAGAGATAGCTTGCTTTCGCTTTCTATGGGAAAGCATCAGACCATTGATTTGCAGAGATTTAACATTATTTCATGTCTTGGTTTGGGCAAGGACGATGAGAAGTTTACACGCTTCGATTACACGCTGCTACAATGGAGCCAATCTGTTGTACTGCAAGACAACACACACGCGATGCTCGGCGCCGTCGGCGCTCTAGGCGCAAATGCACTCTGCAGCTCGTTATCGGCGTTGACCTCGGCTGCACTGGAGTGTCACATTCACGCAATGAGCCGCTTTCTGGGTGTGTTGCTGCAGAAGTAGAGCTATCGCTAAAATATCTAACAGAGATGCGCCACTGAAGTTGACAAATTATTAGAACAGCGGGCCAATGTGACAGTACCTGTAGAACTGAAGGCAAAGCAGGCCCGACACAGCCAGTCTCTTCGTTCGGCATAGCCAACAACGGGCGTTCACCGCTCGGGCAAGGGCAATGCTCGATGTATTTTGCAAACGGTGGCATTCCGGGGGCAAGTGCCTGTCAGTGCCGACTCGAAAACAATATTCGCTAAAGATTGTCCGATGCGATGTGCCGACTGGGATGGCACGTGCCCACACTGAGGGATTGGTCGGGAATTCGGCAGCTGCGATATGGTGTGATAAAAAATAACAATGCAAAACACATGAACCTATATTAAACAATAATATTACATATAAAGAACAAACTACTGTTGGGCAGTTGTCCTACCATACCAACAAACAGATTACCAGTTGAGCTCAAGTAAGCATGTTAGAAGAGCGATAGCAGGATTTAACACGAAAAACTTTTTTCCCTGAAAGAAGACTTACCATAATAGCAGTAATTAAAATCGTGTACATATTGTTCATTGAACAAAAGCACAAAAGTCATCGAAGACGTTGCTGTGGCTAAAAGTCAGTACACAGGCACCGAAAGTGGGAACTATTTCTGGCATTAAGTTTAACCAAAGTTTAGCAAGCGGTATTTCGAGAAGTATTTTCTTACTAATTTTTACCGACGACATCAGGGCCACACTAAAACTACACCTTTCACCGTACGCACCAACTGTTTGCATACCACGCACGCGAAAGCAGATCGAATGCATCCCAACATCCACGTATAAACGTTGACCAAGTCACCGATCGAAGTTATCGGCTAAGCGGTGGCCGCTCGCTGAACAGCCTTTCAGAAAAAAAGATTTAAGCGAGAAGAGTGCTCGCAAGAGGCGAGTGCCCGAGTTTGCGTCTAGGGAAGCGACCGTCTGGCAAGTTTTGTTGACTCAATTCCGGCAACGATCTGGCCGCTCGCACTGTGTACGCCGAGAGTGACGCCTAGCGCACATTTCGCGCGTAATCAAGTAGCCCGGAATGCTAGAAGCCCCGTCTCGTCGATTTTGTACATACATCTCTTAAAACACCCGTCGGTGCGTTACCCGTTCCGTGCCATATATTTCCGTATTCTCGAAAGACGACAGTGTACGTTTGTTTTGTTGGTTCCACCAAATGCCATTTGACCGTCCCGTGCGTCGTGTGCATATTCAGTAAGCACTAGCCAAACAGAAGGCCGCACCCCCCTATAGTCAAACAGAATCCCTCCCTTCATGTGCCCCCTTCAGTTCATAAAGCGTGCACCTCCTCCCGCGGCGCGAGTGGGGCCGACACTTCTTATTTGACTCGCCCGACGCTGCAACTGGGATGCAATTTGCCAAGTATAAATATGCATCGCGCCAGCGCAAACACCGACAGCTTGCGTACGTGTGCACACGCTCCATAAACGCACAGACAATCTCAGAGCATCCAAGGAACCCAAGTACTCCCTGATAGACTGGTCTTAAGCCGGGGTGTTTGCAAGCCGTGGCCGTCTAAAAAAAGTCGATGGTAATAAGGATGTCTACAGCATCGGCTTGAGTTTGCTGCAGATTTTGATCATTTTAACTTGCTGCCCAAAGTTAAGCATCAC